>NC_036858.1:4423306-4477072 GCF_002910315.2 Salvelinus sp. IW2-2015 | reverse complement strand
CCACGCTGGGTGCTATAAAGACAGTAGCACCACCACACTGCATGATATAAAGACAGTAGCACCACCACACTGGGTGCTATAAAGACAGTAGCACCACCACACCGGGTGCTATAAAGACAGTAGCACCACCACGCTGGGTGCTATAAAGACCGTAGCACCACCACACTGCATGATATAAAGACCGTAGCACCACCACACTGGGTCCTATAAAGACAGTAGCACCACCACACCGGGTACTATAAAGACAGTAGCACCACTACACAGGGTGCTATAAAGACAGTAGCCCCACCACACCGGGTGCTATAAAGACAGTAGCACCACCACACCGGGTGCTATAAAGACAGTAGCACCACCACACAGGGTGCTATAAAGACAGTAGCACCACCACACTGGGTGCTATAAAGACAGTAGCACCACCACACCGGGTGCTATAAAGACAGTAGCACCACCACGCTGGGCGCTATAAAGACAGTAGCACCACCACACCGGGTGCTATAAAGAGCACCACCACACCGCGGGATTAAAAGCTGCCCTTCAAACGAGCAAAGACTGTATTCTGAGAGAGGGGTCATGATTCATCAAGTGATCCACATTCATGATGTTTGAACTGGAGCTTTGCAGACACACTGCCGAGGTGAAAAGTCAGCTAAGTTGACGATGACACCGGGCATATGGAATCCTCGCTTCAACAAAAACAACGTTTTAAAGAAGCATTGGAAGAGAAAAACCATGAATAAAACATGGGTGATTCTACTTCTCTTCTTGCTGAGAAGGTGGTTGTGCTACTAGACTATAATTAGGCAGACAGCGCTATTTACCACAAAAGTGTATGTAACTTAGAAATGGCATAGCCTCCTGCTTTAAAATAATGGATACCAGTATTGCAGAGATCAGGGGTGATTCTGTAAAGCATGGGTAAGCTACCCTGGCCCTGGACTGCCGCAGTCTCTTCATGTTTTTGATTTAACCGACCTGGAAGACCAGGTATGTTGAAGTTAGGTAATCACTGAACTGACCCATTAGCTCAGCTGGTCAGGTGTGGTCCTTAGTTGGAATTAAATCCTGCGGCACTTCAGGAACAGGGTTGCCTACCCCTGCTGTAAAGCATGCACAAGTCCATTTAGAAATCCAACAATATCCAGACAGAGGGCAAGACTACTACTTGGTTCTGATATCGACTCTCAGCTGCTCATGTTGGAGGCAATAGTTTATTTCCACTGCAAGGTCCTGAGCCTGGCAAGCTGTGGAACATCGACACAGCTCTTATTGTCTCTCTCTGGTTAACAGTGCATTGTTTTTATTGAGTAGAGGACAGTGCTTGTGTGGATGCCTGCCTGTCTTTCTTAGCTGAATATTGGAATACATTCACTCCAGGCAGCACAGTATTATCCTCCATGGAAGCAGGGAGGCCAAGGATACTACTCTCGGAAATCCAACAGCCTTTGGATTTGGGAACAAGGGGGATTGTCGGCAACTTTGAAAGGGGCGAAAAAAATCTTCAGACATATAAATCACGAGTTTGGTTAGGCGAGGCTTAAAATGTGTGCCCTTGAAAAAAATAATCCCTTTAAAAACATGACAGAGGCGAACACAATGCGGACGCAGATAGCTAGGGTAATTATAGCCACAGCCAGTCAGTGGTGGAAAGCTTGTAACGCTAACGTTAGCTGACATGGTGCATACAAACTACTCACTTGCAATTTACACTCAATGAAAGTAGTCCTCTGTGAGAAAGTAGTCCTCCATCTAACTAGCTAGAAATGTTCTGTCCGGTGAGGAAGTTTACGCCAGGGCACTAACGCATAAGGCTCGGGACGGATTTCCTACTCCATTTCGGCCTATGGCAACCAATGCTTGTACCTGTGCAGACATGTATGTCACAACATTGTTCATGTGGGATGCAAATGTCTCCCTGTGGAGGCTGAAAGAATACAGCGGAATAAGGGTTCACATAGTAGAAGGCTACAGATGTAGGATCTTAATTTAATTAATCCTTTGTTGCCAAGAAATTTCCTGCACAGCATGAAATGCAAACTTGTGGTGTATTTGAGTTTTTTTTWAATGTAATAATATTTGTAAATTCCATTTAGAAAGTTCGGACTTGATCTTCCCAAATAAAAAAGTACAAAAATGTCCATTAATTATAATACACATAATTATTCACATTTCCAGTTGCTGCAGAATTATTTTCTGCTGTAGCAAACTTCCTCAAATTAAGATCCTACATCTGTTGGTCCATTCTGACAGTAGCTAGGTTTCCATCCAATTGGTGACAGATTTTCATGCAAATATTCTAAAACACACTACATGACCAAAAGTTTATGGACACCTGCTCGTTGAACATCTCCATCCAAAATCATGGGCATTAATATGGATTTGGTACCCCTTTTGCTGCTATAACAGCCTCCACTCTTCAGGGAAGGCTTTCCACTAGATGTGGAACATTGCTGCGGGAAGTTGCTTCCATTCAGCCACAAGAGCATTAGTGAGTTCGAACACTGATGTTGGGTGATTAGGCCTGGCTCGCAGTCAGCGTTCCAATTCATCCCAAAGATGTTTGATGGAGTTGAGGTCAGGGCTCTGTGCAGGCCAGTCAAGTTCTTCCACACTGATCTCGACAAACCATTTCTGTATAGACCTCGCTTTGTGCAGAGGGGCATTGTCATGCTGAAACAGGAAAAGGCCTTCCCCAGACTGTTCCCACAAAGTTGGAAGCACAGAATCTTCTAATCAAATCAAACTTTGTCACATCCGCCGAATACAACAGGTGTAGACCTTACCGTGAAATGCTTACTTACAAGCCCTTAATCAACAATGCAGTTCAAGAAAGAGTCAATAAAATATTTAACAAATAAACTAAAGTAAAAATAATAATAAAAAGTAACAAAATAACAATAATGAGGCTATATACAGGGGGTACCGAGTCAATGTGCGGGGGTATAGGTTAGTCGAGGTAATTTGTACATGTAGGTAGGGGTAAAGTAACTACGCATAGATAATAAACAGCGAGTAGCAGCAGTGTAAAACAAATGGGGATGGGGGGGTTATAGGCCGGGTGGCCATTTGATTAATTGTTCAGCAGTTTAATGGCTTGGAGGTAGAAGATGTTAAGGAGCCTTTTGGTCTCAGACTTTGCGCTCCGTACCGCTTGCCATGCGGTAGCAGAGAGAACAGTCTATGACTTGGGTGAATGTCATTGTATGCTGTAGCGTTAACATTTCCCTTCACAGGCACTAAGAGGCCAAGCCTGAACCATAAAAAACAGCCCAGGACCATTATTCCACCTTCAAACTTTACAGTTGGCACTATGCATTAGAGCAGGTTCTCCTGGCATCCGCCAAACCCAGATTTGTCCGTTGGACTGCCAGATGGTGAAGCGTGATTCATCACTGCAGAGAATGCGTTTCCACTGCTCCAGAGTCCAATGGCGGCGAGCTATACACCACTCCAGCCGATGCTTGGCATTGTACATGGTGATGGTAGGCTTGTGTGTGGCTGCTCGGCCATGGAAACCCATGTCATGAAGCTCCCGACGAACAGTTATTGTGCTGATGTTGCTTCCAGTGGCAGTTTGGAACTTGGTAGTGAGTGTTGCAACCGAGAGCGCGGTTCAGCAGTCCCGTTCTGTGAGCTTGTGTGGCCTACCACTTCGCAGCGGAGTCGTTGTTGCTCCTAGACGTTTCCACTTCACAATAACAGCACTTACAGTTGACCGGGGCAGCACTAGCAGGGCAGAAAATTGGCGAACTGACTTGTTGGAAAGGTGGCATTCTATGACGGTGCCACATTGAAAGTCACTGAGCTCTCCAGTAAGGCCATTCTACTGTCAATGTTTGTCTATGGAGATTGCCTGGCTGTGTGCTCGATTCTATACACCTGTCAGCAACGGGTGTGGCTGAAATAGCCGGACCTACTAATTTGAAGGGGTGTCCACATACTTTTGTATACATCGTGTATGTGATGTATTTCCACCAAATAGACAAAAGTTTTCATGTACTGAATAAAAATCTTAAGTTCAATGTGTTTCCATCACATTTTCATATCTACCGATAGTTTTGTCAATAAAAACTGTTGCGTTACATAGCAAATGTGCCAACTCTGGTCTTGGCGTGTTGCTCTAGCCAGCACCTCGCAGWTAGCCTACAGTGCAGGTAGACTAGTTTACATGATGAGATTATTCATATTTATATTTGTCAAACGGCAGTCAATCATCAATCATAATGTCACCAGAATAAGACCCTCAATATTCATTGGAAACGAGCATCAAACCTTGCACTTTCACCACCCTGTGAAGTTTATAACTTATTTCATCTGTAGCCAAATAAACTGCATGCTTTCCCAAGTCGTAGTAGGAGGACCACACTATTGTCATCACGTGACTTCAAGTTTACTTCGATATGATGGTTATTATATACATTTTTGTGCATAAAGGCGTTTCTACTGGCATTTCTCGCATAATTAATTTTACCAACACAAAAAGATCCCACCATGTCAAATGAACAAATTATCTGTAAGCATTTATACTTGTAACCGAAACTTCACTGCTGTTATATATACTCGCATTAAAACTGTGGATGGAAACGTATTTAGTGTTATAACAGCTTTCCCTCCAGGTTGCAATGGCAGAGGCATCTGTCGATGTGCCCTTGAGCAAGGCACTTAACCCTCATTTGCTCCAGGGGCGCCATACTACTATGGCTGACACTAAAAAACAATACATTTCACTGCACCTATCCGGTGTGTGACAATAAAACCAGGGGGTGAAAGTATGCCGGTGTGGTCCGGTACGGTGTCCCGGGAAAAATAAATAGTGGGGGAACCCGTACCGTAAAACATGAGCCTATCACAATAATTATAACACTTTTTATCATTACCGCATGTCAGAGGCATGAAACATGAGTGAACGGGCTTGAAAACTGGTGGTATAGCCTACGCTTCAAAATGCGATGTGGTTCGATGAGATCACTGACATTTTGCCAAGGCAGAGATGAGTGGTCGACACGGAGACGCATGCGGACAGTAATGGACACATACATTGTATACTGTATATACACTGAGTATACCAAACATCAGGACCACCTTCCTAATATTGAGTTGCACCCCCTTTTGCCCTCAGAACAGCCTCAATTTGTCAGGGCATGGACTCTCAAACCAGTGCGCCTGGCACCTACTACCCGTTCAAAGACACTTAAATATTTTGTCTCAATTGTGTTTCTATTAAAACTATTAAAAAGTGAACTTGAGACCTAACGACAATCACAAAAAACCTTGAGGAAAATTCACAACAGGCTAAAGGATTTACGTTTTAATTTTATTTTACGTTACATCTAAAAGAGTGAACATGAACATACCGCCGTAAACATTTATACAAACGCCTGGGCATTATCAGCATTGTTGTGCATGGATTGTGTGGGTATCTACATAATGTTAAGCCAGTTGATTTGTAACAAAAGCCATACTGTATGTATATTTATGTAATTGTCTGCTATAGTACTCTGGTTTCAATTAGGACCTCATACACTTGCAACATTTCAATTAAACCAACACGAACTGGATGCCTGGACTGCAGAGATCTTTTTTAATAGAAGATTAAGGCCAGCATTGTAAAACCATCAAAATAGCATAATAATTCACAACATCAAATTCCGTGTGTGTTCATGTCAGACGATTAGGAGTAGATCTGCAGTAGCAGTGCTATACACACAGTAAACTATAAAACAAAGCCAGTCTAACAGCCTCAAGCTAGCCTGTCACCTCACTTAGCGCAGCCAACTTCTCTGTCGAGCTAGAAATGCTAGCCATTTGTGAGATGAGGCAAGATTCCGAGCACTTAACTGGACGACACCGTCATTTCCACCCAATGACAAATCTGGTATTCATTTAACTTGTGCTTTTTTTGTCACACTTATTCCAAGCCTGTCATAGCATTTCATAAGTCATTTGTGGTGTTCGAACAAGCATGTACAATCCTATTTAGGTTTAATAAATCAGCTGGTGACCTTTCCTATGGAATGTATTAATGCACACGGTCCTTTCAGCGCAAGCTCTTTATACCACTCTTTCGCATATTATGCTTAAATCCTCAGCACATTTGCCTCCCAAGTGGCGCAGCGGTCTAAGGCACTGCATTGCACAATTGGTCCAGCYTCGTCCGGGTTAGGGAAGGGTTTGGCCGGCCGGGCAAAACGGCCCGCGCTCTAGTGACTCCTTGTGGCGGACCGGACYCCTGCAAGCTGACTGCGGTCAACAGCTGGACGGTGTTTCCTCCGACACATTGGCGCGGCTGGCTTCCGGGTTAAGCGAGCAGTGTGTCAAGAAGCAGTGCGGCTTGGCAGGGTCGTGTTTCGGAGGATGCATGGCTCTCGACCTTCCCCTCTCCCGAATGTGTAGGGGAGTTGCAGCGATGTAACTACCAATTGGACAACACGAAATTGGGGAGAAGTACAAAAAAAATATCAACATATCAAACATCAACTGCCGACAGACAATGCTTTCCTGTTAGTTTTTTTTTACTGAAACATCACTCTAGATCGGAGGAGAGCTGATGTGACACCTATGCTTATTAGTCCTCTAAAAAAAATCTTTGCACTTTCGAGTACTTTCAGATATGACTGAATTGTTCTTAGCAACTGATGTTCAATACAGAAATAAAATAAATTGGAAAAACCTTGAAATAAATCAAAATCTTAAATACCAATATAAATATGAATGTTCCCTTTCTTCTGAAGGTTCATTGCCAAAACGGGGGTGATAGTGATTACCATGCTGAGGGTGTCCCTCAAGCATCACAAAAAAAAAGAGAGGCTGTTGGAATTTCTTCCTCCACACTAATGATGGRGCCCAGCAATCCCAGGGCAATAAAAAGAGGGCATTATTTTAAGAAATGGGATGCAATGAGGACAAAGGAAGGAGGACACAGCCCCAGTAGTTTATGGTGGGTAATTACCAAGCGAATAATGTTCAATAGTAACCTCCACACGCCCCAGGAGTACCACAGGCTGATGAAACATTTAATAGCGGGAGTTAACGTCTTTATAGATGAATTCAACCGTATGCTCACATCTTAAATAAACCAGTGGGATGTTGACAGATTCTTGGATCCAATGTCCTTTGGTGGAGAACAATGCAAGAGCGACTTCTGTAGAGACACGTCTCAATGAGAAGTGTTTGGGAGTCCTAAGGAAGATGCTAGTTCCTTCTACCCTATATCTAAACCTGTGCCATTCTGTAATACTAGCCCCTGTGTTAGGAGGTTGTTACAGGGGGGTGGCAACGTTGAAAGAACTAACCGTGCTGCTTACGCCTCTGTGAACAGACATTCATCCCTACACCCACACCACCCTACGTGTAAATTGGTTGTCAGGACKCAACCTGGCAACTCTCCCACACACAAAATAAAATGAGGATTCCTCAAGGGTTCTTTGGGAAGAGTGATGGTTCTATGTGGAACCATAATGACTCAAAGAACCCTTTGAGCTCTTCAATGATTCTTAGCATTTAAAAAAGGGTTCTTTCCTCCCTTATTGAAAATGTAAATATAGGGGAAGCATCTCAGAGTATTTTGGGGTGTGCTTTGTGCACAGATCTTTTTGTGCACCTGTGAGTGAGAGTGTCCTTCCAGTTTATCTAATATGTTGTGTTTAGCTATTGCATGTTATATATGACTACAGCCAGTGATGGTGTCTTGTGAAATCAGTCAGTGGTTATCAATTCTCTCCTCAGGGACCCCCAGCTGTTCCAGAGTTACTGTAGCTCACTTGATTCAACTTGTCAAATAGAACAATAATAACACCTATGCAAGTTTAATAAGTTTAATAATATAATATGGCTGACCAGAATTAAAAACCCTGTATGGTTCTACAAAAGGATCTCCATAAAGGTTCTTCAAATAACCATAAAAAAGGATTCTATATAGCCCCAAAAAGGGTTGTAACCATAGCAGAACCCTTTTTGGTGCTATATAGAACCTTTTTTAATTGTTCTTTATAGAACCTTAGCAAAGGGTTCTTTATAGCACAATAAAACCTTCAAAAAAGGGTTCCGCTATGGTTACAAGCCAAAGAACCCTTATCTGGTACTATTTAGGACCATAATTTTTTTGTGTGCAGATGGCTAGTTCAGACCCCAAACTAACACTAACAGTCAAACGCTAGCCACAAATGTAGTATCTCTAGCTAGCCCCAAGTTCACACAGAATAATTTAAAAACACACTGTGGAGCCTCAGGCAGTTGTTAAAGGTGAGTGTCTTAAATCCATGATCAGGTACAGGTATTCAACACAGCCATTCCCTTCTGAAGAAGGTTTTTGAATGCTACTGTCCTCAAATTAAGTCGAATCCAAGACCTAACCTGAAAAGGCAGTCAAACGAGTGCATTTCGCCCTATAAATATACACTAATAATATACACTAATACTCTACCATCATGTGTGGAGTTTTAGGAAAAGGCATGCTCTCACTAGAGAGTTAAAAAAAAGCATCCAACATCCACAGATTCCCTATTCAAATGGAGAGCATGAATGTTTCGGCCAGACTTTTTAATTGCATGTCATCCATTAACTTCAAAGTGGCGTTGACAAGACTTTGCTGGGTCCGTAAGCCCCACTCACATCCCCATGCTCTGTACTCATTAGAGGCTCTCCCTCCTCATCCTACTCTTTCCTCTTTCTCATGTAGCCTAGTAGTGCCCATCGCATCTCTTCCTGGATGTTTCTTGCTTTGAGATTAAGTAGAAGTAAAACGACTGCTGGTAACAATCAACCCAACTGATGTATGATGCACTCTCCACCTCTGATCCTGTCTCAACCATGAGAATATGTATCTGTGTGGTATAATTGTTGTTAGTAATTTTTGCTACCACACTGCCAATATATTGTCCTTTTGAGTGGCCAATTTTAGTCTATTTTCCAGTTTGACTCTACAAACAAAGCCATGAAACAATATGTTCAAGTGTACAGTACGCACACAGAGAAATATCCCAATGCCATATGGATTTTATAAAGCCAATTGATTCAAAAAATATGACTGAAGGACCTGTAGGAGTTCTCCTAATGTTCTAAACAACAATACGTTGACTGTTGGGACTGCTTCTGACAGTTGGATGTTTGGGACTGCTTCTGACAGTTGGATGTTTGGACTGCTTCTGACAGTTGGATGTTTGGACTGCTTCTGACAGTTGGATGTTTGGACTGCTGTCTGACAGTTGGATGTTTGGAACTGCTTTCTGAACAGTTGGATGTTTGGCTGCTTCTGACAGTTGGATGTTTGGACTGCTTCTGACAGTTGGATGTTTTGGAGCTGCTTCTCTGACAGTTGGATGTTTGGGACTGCTTCTGACAGTTGGATGTTTGGGATTGCTTCTGACAGTTGGATGTTTGGGACTGCTTCTGACAGTTTGGATGTTTGGACTGGGCTTCTGACAGTTGGATGTTTGGGACTGCTTCTGACAGTTGGATGTTTGGACTGCTTCTGACAGTTGGATGTTTGGACTGTTCTGACAGTTGGATGTTTTGGGACTGGGCTTCTGAAAGTTGGATGTTTGGACTGCTTCTGACAGTTGGATGTTTGGACTGGCTTTCTGACAGTTGGATGTTTGGACTGCTTCTGACAGTTGGATGTTTGGACTGCTTCTGACAGTTGGATGTTTGGACTGTCTTCTGGACAGTTGGATGTTTGGACTGCTTCTGACAGTTGGATGTTGGACTGCTTCTGACAGTTGGATGTTTGGGGACTGCTTCTGACAGTTGGATGTTTGGGACTGCTTCTGACAGTTGGATGTTTGGGACTGCTCTGACAGTTGGATGTTTGGACTGCTTCTGACAGTTGGATGTTTGGGACTGCTTCTGACAGTTGGATGTCTTGGGACTGCTTCTGACAGTTGGATGTTTGGACTGCTTCTGACAGTTGGATGTTTGGGACTGCTTCTGACAGTTGGATGTTTGGGACTGCTTCTGACAGTTGGATGTTTGGGACTGCTTCTGACAGTTGGATGTTTGGACTGCCTCTGACAGTTGGATTCCAAAGTAAGACAAAAATAGACCCTTTTCCAGGACACGACACACTCACGTCGCGCACAAATGCGCGCAACTCTTGGCGACAGAAAGAAAGCCATTGCCATCTGCGCCCATTCAGACTAGATGTATGTTTTTATTACTTCTAAACAAAATAGCTTTTGGGGGGGATCTCATACACTTACAATGATGTTTAGATTCTTGCTTGAACAGTCGCTAAGATTATATTTGGTTGTGATCTTTGCAAAATAACTATTTGGGATGCAGCAGTTGTTAGCTAGAATGCTAACGCTCATTGATATAGGCTGTAGCAAAAGCTAGCCAAAGAGACATTTTACTGGTTGAAGTTGAAGTGTATTCTAAGTATAATGCAGTTGATTTGCGACGATGACACAAACATTATATTAAGCAAGACAATCATACGAGCCTTAAAATCCAATTATAATCCAAAAGTAGTGTGAAATGCATTCATAAGCAGCATGTAAATATAGGCTTTTTTTGCTGGCGTTCTATAAGAACTCCTTGTTCTGCCACCAACTTGCGCGCATCACCATCGTGCGACAATGTTTTGTAAAGACAGAAAGAGGTCTATACTCTAGCTCAGTGTTACTCACTTGTTTTGTAAGGGGGCCACTTTGGGTTGAGACAATCATTCAGAGAGCTTGTTTTTCAACAGGACAATGACTCAACACACCTCCAGGCTGTGTACGGGCTATTTTACGAAGGAGAGTGATGGAGTGCTGCATCAGATGACCTGGCCTCCACAATCACCCAACCTCAAACAAATTGAGATGGTTGGGATGAGTCAGACCACAGAGTGAAGGAAAAGCAGCCAACAAGTGCTCAGCATATGTGGGAACTCCTTCAAGACTGTTGGAAAAGCATTCCAGGTGAAACTGGTTGAGAGAATGCCAAGAGTGTGCAAAGCTGTCATCAAGGCAAAGGGTGGCTATTTGAAGAATCTCAAATATGAAATATATTTTGATTTGTTTAACACTTTTTTGGTTACAACATGATTCCATGTGTTATTTCATAGTTTTGATGTCTTCACCATTATTCTACAATGTAGAAAATAGTACAAATAAAGTAAAACCCTTGAATGAGTAGGTGTTCTAAATCTTTTGACCGGTAGTGTATAAGACCCATATTAAGGGTTACCTCAGTAGTTAGATGAGTGACAAATGTCCCTTCTGCTCCTTGACTGAATTAATTCGAAATGTATAGTCTGTTGTTGCTATCCTTGTGAGGCAATCCAGTTGTGCATTTGTTTGTCTGTTTTTGTTTCACAATGTTCATTGTTGAAAATGTTGCTTCACATGAATAAATCCTGCACACACTGCTTCAGAAGTGGATACTCTGTCTGACAAGGCTCCAGAAATGGGTGCTCTTAGTTCACCTTGCAATGTGTCATCTGCCTGCAGCTCCACTATCTCACTCTCTATTTCAGTACGGTCAGGACAGAGGGTTGTGATGACTGGGGTCAGAGATGACACTGGCACATGAAAGGGATTCTCAATAAAGTTTAAAAACTCCTTGTACTCCATCATATCCTTGAATCTTGACTCAAACTCCAACTTCAGCTCTGAGTTTTGGGAAATGAACAATCTGTCTGTCAGGTATGAACATTGTGGTGATTTTATTTTGAAATGCTGTGACCACACGCAGCATTTTGCCCGGAGTTTGAGCTTTCCCTTGGAGCTGGAGATTCACAGTGTTCAGGTGGCAGGTGATGTAAATTTAAAAAGCCAGCTTATCCACTGTGGGTCCTCCAGCTCTGGCTCCTCTCTCCCCTTGCTTGCAACAAATTCACAGATTTGAGGGAGGAGAGAGAGAAATCTTTCTAAAAATGCCATGAGACAGCCATCTCACCTCATTGTGAAAGATCAAGTCGCCGTATTCTGTCTGGTATTCCTCCAGCAAGTCGCGGAACTGCCGGTGATTCAGTGCCCTCGCAATAATAATGTTCACCACGCGCACGACTTGCTGCATCACATCCTGCAAGTCACAGTCTTTGAGTTTAGCCACAATTGCTTCCTGATGAATGATACAATGAAACATAACACATTCGGGAATATCCTCTCTCTTTCTCATCAGGCCTATGAGTCCCTTCACCTTCCCTCGCATGTTTGGGGCGCCGTCAGTGCACACAGACACCAGATTTGACCAGTCAATATTATTAAATGAGCAAAATTTTTTACAATGGCTTTCAGAATATGCTCTCCCTGAAGGGGCAGTAAACGTAAAAGTTCCTCTCTGAACGTGTCACGACTTCAACCGAGGCAGGCTCTCCTTCCCGTTCGGGTGGCACTCGGCGGTCGTCGTCACCGGCCTACTAGCTGCCACTGACTCTTTTTCCTCCCCCTCCTTATGTGTTTATTTGTATCACCTGGTTTGGGGTAATTGGCAATTAGTGTGGCTTTATTAGCCAGCCAGATTGTATGCTTCTTTGTGCGGGATTGTTCGTCTGTTGCTGTGGATTTCGGGAGTGGGTTTTTGTATTGTGTACTGGGTTTGTCTCCCGTGTTAGCAGACAGGTGTTTATGACACCCAGTAAGTCCGTGTTGGACATTTTGGTTTGCCGGTTAGGCATTAAATATCACCGCATTGAAGCTCTGCTGTTCCTGCGTCTGATTTCACACCCCACCGACACCCAGGTCGTTACAGAACGACTCGTTTTGAGGGAAGCAGACCCAAAAACATAATTGAGTAATGTCACTTACATTAGTGCTTTCGTCAAGCGCAATAATGAAACACGGCACCACGGATATGTCAGTAATCAGTTGCTTACGGATGTCCTCGCCGATGTCTTCTATGCGTCTAGTTAAGGTCAAGTCTGAGAGTCGCAGTCCCTTAATTTGCTTTAAAGTAGCTTCCTTGTTTGTGAAATCAGCATACAATATTTTGGCTGAGGCCAAAATACATTATTTGACAATCTCTGCGTCTATGAAGGCCTTCTTGTTTCTTGCGAGTATCCAAGCAATCTCATATGTTGCCTCTGTGGTTTTCTCTACAACCGTGCTAGATCTGTCCATCATTTGTTGTTGTCCTTTGAGCTGTCCTTTGAGTTGTGCTATTTTGATGTTTCTGAGGTTGCTTTGTAGCGGATATGTTTTGTCAAAGTGGGCAATGTTTGACTTGAAATGTCGCTCTAAATTTTCTAATTGAAAAGAATTGACTGTCTAATGGCAAATAAGACAAAGTGAGCTAGTCCCATCATGCAGTACAAAAAAATACTTGTCTGTCCATTTCTCTTGGAACTTTGTGTTCTTCTTGAATCAACCGTATCCTTCTCTTAGCCACCGGAGCCACGTTAGCTACGTTAGCTACATTAGCTAGCTGTATTTCCCCGCCGCCATCTTCCTGATTTTCCTGGTTCTCCGGTGGTTGTTCATTCATAGCTGTCACGTTGTTCTCCAGCTCTTCCCCCTCATTATCATTGTCAATAGATTTACGTTTCTTTTTTATAATAAATTGATCCATGTCTACCAGACTGCAAAATTAGCCAGTAGCAAACTGATATGTGTCAGCAGCTGTAGCTGAGCAGTTGTGTTCTATTTCGGCAAACGTTCTATTTCGGCCTTTCTGTTCAACAGCGGCGCTATACTGCCATCTATCTGCCATCCAGGGAACAATAGATATATTCAATGGAGTGATTCAGGCCTGCATTATTAAACACATTGAATTGAAATTGTATAATTGTTATGCATTTTGAATGGAAAATTAGAAACTCCCAGCAATTCGCATATGAAGGACTTGCGGGCAGTTTGCGCCCTGCGGGCGGCCCAATGACTACCACTCCTCTAGCTATATGTTTTTACCACACATTATCTTACTCTTACTCGGCTGAAGAACGCATATGACGAGTCTGAATAGATATTTCTGTGAAGTGATGTCATACTTATTAATACTTTATCATCATGAATGAAATGTTGTAGACATCAATTATTGGTAATCACCACAAGCCGCAAATGTCATCAGTCATTCATATAATCCTAGAATTTGTCAACTGGTGCTAAAATGGTCTGACTGACGCCTTTAATGTTACATCCGGGTGAGCTCTGATCGGTTTTAATAAGAGTGCTGGTAGCTGTAGGGGTACTGAAAGTAACATTAGCAATGGTAGTAGTAATAGTAGTAATACTAGTTGTACTATACCTACTAGCTGCCACTGATCCTTTTTTCCCCTTTTCTGTTTATTGGTTTCACCTGTTTTGTGTTTGGTTGATTAGTCGGGCTATATTACCCAGTAGGCCCGCCTGCTATTTGTGCGGGATTGTTTGTGTAACTAGGGTACATGTTTGAGGTATACGTGTTTCTTATTTTGTGGGTTTTGCTGGACTGTTGCAGTCCCCGGTTTTGGGGCATTTGTTTTGTGTGCGCCCTCTGTTTTGTGGGGTGGCTTATGTTCGCCGTTTTGTGCATTAAATAGCACTACCACTGAACTCTCTGCTTCCTGAGCCTGACTTCGCACCCACTACACCCAGAACGTTACATCCTCTCCCCCCGCCATGTGCTCAAGAGAAAAATGCATTCTGATTGTATAACATTTCAAATATTCAGCTCAATAGCAACTCTTTTTACAATAGTGCGTGAAATGCGCACCGGCCATTGCGAGGGCGTAGGCCTATTGGTCTCATGGGTAGTAGTAGCTCACAACTTCAAAGTGCTTTAGGACATTACATTTACTATTGGATGAATAGATGGCTACTGGCAGTGGGCAATCTAGTTCATGTGTTTTGAGTTTCCACTTCCTCAGGTGTTAAACCCCAAATGAATTAGCCTATGATATTAGTTTGGCTATCTTTATGTGCACTATGTAATTCATCTCTATAAAAATCTCTATATTATCTCTATAGTAAAATATACCTATAGTCTAATTATATTGTTAAATGAAACAAAGTATTTCTTGAATACTTCAGTAGTCTATTTATTATACTTGTTAATAAAGCACTATGAATTACTTTATAAGATAATTACTTATGATGTGGGTCTGACCCAAATCGTGGACTGGTGCCACCACCTGGAAAAGTTAGCAGCACCAGTGATACCAGGGGAAGATGTTAGTCTGGAGCCCTGTAATGTAATGAACACTAAGGGGAGGTGATGATTCAGGAGGTGATGATTCAGGAGAACATGTTAGTCTGAGCCTGGAATGTAATGAACACTTAGGGAGGTGATGATTCAGAGAACATGTTTGCTGGAGCCCTGAAATGTAATGAACACTTAGGGAGGTGATGATTCTGGAGAACATGTTAGTCTGGAGCCCTGTAATGTAATGAACACTTAGGGGAGATGATGATTCAGAGAAACATGTTAGTCTGGAGCCCTGTAATGTAATGAACACTAAGGGGAGGTGATGATTCAGGAGGTGATGATTCAGGAGAACATGTTAGTCTGGAGCCCTGTAATGTAATGAACACTTAGGGGAGATGATGATTCAGGAGAACATGTTAGTCTGGAGCCCTGTAATGTAATGAACACTTAGGGGAGATGATGATTCAGGAGAACATGTTAGTCTGGAGCCCTGTAATGTAATGAACACTTAGGGAGATGATGATTCAGGAGAACATGTGAGTCTGGAGCCCTGTAATGTAATGAACACTTAAGGGAGTGCTGATTCAGGAGAACATGTTAGTCTGGAGCCCTGTAATGTAATGAACACTTAGGGGAGATGATGATTCAGGAGAACATGTTAGTATGGGGCCCTGTAATGTAATGCACACTTAGGGGAGATGATGATTCGGGAGAACAAGTTAGTCTGGAGCCCTGTAATGTAATGAACACTTAGGGAAGGTGATGATCAGGAGAACATGTTAGTCTGGAGCCATGTAATGTAATGAACACTTAGGGGAGGTGATGATTCAGGGGAACATGTTAATCTGGAGCCCTGTAATGCAATTAACACTTAGGGGAGGTGCTGATTCAGGAGAACATGTTAGTCTGGAGCCCTGTAATTAATGAACACTTAGGGGAGATGATGATTCGGGAGAACAGTTTAGTCTGGAGCCCTGTAATGTAATGCACACTTAGGGGAGGTGGATGATTCAGGAGAACATGTTAGTCTGGAGCCCTGTAATGTAATGAACACTTAGTGAGGTGATGATTCAGGAGAACATGTTAGTCTGGAGCCCTGTAATGTAATGAACACTTAGGGGAGGTGATGATTCAGGAGAACACATAAAACAGGAACTAATTTGCAATATAGCCTAAGTCGGTAGCTTGGCTTTTATAATGTATAAGGCTTTTTTATTTCAACTTTATTTAACCAGGTAGGCCAGTTGAGAACAAGTTAGTAGTAGTAGCTTAAGCACACAGACAGACAGCAAGAGAAAGAATAAGAAGTAGCACAGAGTGACAGCAGAGAAGATGCTGAGACCGGTAGACAGCACAACAGGGAGGCAGATGGTGAGTTGGCGGCACACGCAGTAATGTGTGTTGGTGTGGATAAAATGCCAGGGCTGAATTCTTGTCCCATCCGCCCATGGTAGTAGTAGTAGTAGTAGTAGTACTTAGAGTCAGTAAGCTAGAGAGGCCTTTGACTTAAATATTTTCAACACTCAGTGTTAGTGGAAAACACTTCCAGAAAGAGCGGTATTTCCATTGATACATCCTTGAGATGTTTCTACAACTTCATTGGAGTCCACCTGTGGTAAATTCAATTGATTGAACATGATTTGGAAAGGCACACACCTGTCTATATGAAGGTCCCACAGTTGACAGTGCGTGTCAGAGCAAAAAGCAATCCATGAGGTCGAAGGAGTTGTCCGTAGAGCTCTGAGACAGGATTGTGTAGGGGCACAGATCTGGGGAAGGGGGAAGGGTAACAAGGATAACAAAACATTTATGCAGCATTGAAGGTCCCCAAGAAAACAGTGGCCTCCATCATTCTTAAATGGAAGAAGTTTGGAACCACCAAGACTCTTCCTAGAGCTGTCTGCCTGGCCAAACTGAGCAATCGGGGGAGAAGGGCCTTGGTCAGGGAGGTGACCAAGAACCTGATGATCACTCTGACAGAGCTCTAGAATCCTCTGTGGAGATGGGAGAACCTTCCAGAAGTAGAATGGCCAGACGAAAGCCACTCCTCAGTAAAAGGCACATGACAGCCAGCTTGGAGTTTGCCAAAAGGCACCTAAAGAAACAAGAAACAAGATTCTCTGGTCTGATGAAACCGAGATTGAACTCTTTGGCCTGAATGCCAAGCGTCACGTCTGGAGGAAAACTGGCACCATCCCTACGGTAAAACATGGTGGTGGCAGCATCATGCTGTGGGGATGTTTTTCAGCGGTATGGACTGGGAGACTAGTCAGGATTGAGGGGAAAGATGAACGGAGCAAAGTACAGAGAGATCCTTGATGAAAACCTGCTCCAGAGTGCTCAGGACCTCAGACTGGGGCGAAGGTTCACCTTCCAACAAGACAACGACCCTAAGCACACAGCCAAGACAACACAGGTGTGGCTTCTGGAAAAAGTCTCTGAATATCCTTGAGTGGCCCAGCCAGAGCCAGGACTTGAACATCTCTGGAGAGACCTGACAATACCTGTGCAGCGACACTCCCCATCCAACCTGACAGAGCTTGAGAGGATCTGCAGACAAGAATGGGAAAAACTCCCCAAATACAGGTGTGCCAAGCTTGTAGCATCATACCCAAGAAGACTCAAGGCTGTAATCGCTGCCAAAGGTGCTTAAACAAAGTACTGAGTAAAGGGTTTGAATATGTGATATCAGTTTATTTTTAATACATTTGCTAAAACTAATTTTTGCTTTGTCATTATGGGGTAATGTGTGTAGATTAATGAGAGGGGGAAACTATTTAATCAATTTTAGAATAAGGCTGTAACGTAACAAAATGTGGGAAAAGGGGTCTGAATACTTTCCGAATGCACTGTATAACACTAAGAATATTCCAGCACCACCAACCACTACACACTTCTTCAATTCACAATGTATAAATCAAAGCACTCAGATGTAGTGCTAACACCAAGATTTCCCTACACACCCACTACATAACTTGATCATCTACATTGAAATAACAACCACCCCTGAAATTGAATGCTTTTTAATACGGCGTGCATAAGAAGAAAAAAAACATCTGCCATGCACATATACACTTCCCTACCTCATTTATTCAGACAGTGAAGCTAAAAACGTTTAACTATACTCCAGCATTTTGGATTTGAGATAAAACGTATTTTTTAACGAGGTGACAGTACGGTGTCATCTTATTTGAAGGTGTTTTCATACATATTAGTGGTGGAAATGATTTCACTATTCAAATAATACATTTATTCTGGATAATCTAAATAAATGTGTTGGATTTTTTTTTTTTTTTTTTTCTTACTTCAATGGAGACTTGCTCGCGAGAGAGAAATGTTTTCAATGCCAATGAAGCCCTTAAATTGAATTGAATTGAGAGAGCGATGCGCTGCGCTCTGGTTCTTCAGCAGAGGGGTGGGGGAGGGGTGAGATGGGAGCAGTGGCCGTTGTGTGTGTGGCATATTCCCCTCAGATTACACAGATCCACAAAGAATTCGAAAACAAACCCAATTTTGATAAACTCCCATATCTACTGGATAAAATACCACATCTAGCTGATGTGTGCCATCACGGCAGCAAGATGTGTGACCTGTTGCCAGAAGAAAAGGGCAACCAGTGAAGAACATACACCATTGTAAATACAACCCATATTTATTTTTATTTATTTATTATTTTGTACTTTAACTAGTTGCACATAATGACATTTGAAATGTCTTTATTATTTTGTGTAATAAAGTGTAATGTTTACTGTTAATAAACAAAAATTATCTACTTCACTTGCTTTGGCAATGTTAGGGCGGTAGGTAGCTTAGTGGTTAGAGTGTTGGGCCAGTAA
Source organism: Salvelinus sp. IW2-2015 (assembly GCF_002910315.2). Taxonomy (NCBI): domain Eukaryota; kingdom Metazoa; phylum Chordata; class Actinopteri; order Salmoniformes; family Salmonidae; genus Salvelinus; species Salvelinus sp. IW2-2015. The sequence goes on along the minus strand of NC_036858.1, from coordinate 4,458,194 downwards.
CTGAAAGGTTGCTGGATCAAATCCCGGGCTGACAAGCTAAAAATCCATCATTGTAAATAAGAATTTGTTCTTAAGTGACTTGCCAAGTTAAATAAAATGATTTTTTTTATTTTTTTATATTAACATATGTTTCCCATGCCAAAAAAACCCTTAGAGAGAGAAAATTAAAAAGAAGTTGATGCCATAGGTTATCTAGCATACCATCTGGTAGTGCCTGTCTTGACTGCATCATATCGTTGTATAGAAGCTAGCTAGCTAAAGTAGCCAAGATAATTAAGCCTATTTTTCAGTGCCCCCTTGTCTAAAAACAACTCCATTCATATGAAACAACTGCCTACCTATTGGTTGATAATATGCTACCTCCCCTGTTATTGGTAATGGTGAAAGATGAGAAGTCTTGGTGGCATCTGTAACTTTCTCACTCATCATTATTATTCACGATTTGAGCTCAAACGTTTTTTTAACGGGGTCACGGTACAGTGTCATCTTATTGGAAGGTGTTTTCATACATATTCATAATCATGGTAGCATCCACATTCATGTAGAACTGTTCAGAAACATATTAGATTCTTACTTACAATAAAATTAACTCCAAAATGAAGCAATACATTATAACCATTCATTTTTATTGGGCACAACATAATCAGAAACACAATCAAAACAAACTGCCAAAAGCATCTAACAAGTTTGTAGAGTCAGAAGCTTAATGTAAACGTCCCTTTTTCAGGACCCTGTCTTTCATAGATAATTTGTAAAAATCCAAATAACTTCACAGATCTTCATTGTAAAGGGTTTAAACACTGTTTTCCATGCTTGTTCAATGAACCATAAACAATTAATGAACATGCACCTGTGGAACGGTCGTTAAGACACTAACAGCTTACAGATGGTAGGCAATTAAGGTCACAGTTATGAAAACTTAGGACACTAAAGAGGCCGTTCTACTGACTGAAAAACACCAGAAGAAAGATGCCCAGGGTCCCTGCTCATCTGCGTGAACGTGCCTTAGGCATGCTGCAAGGAGGCATGCGGACTGCAGATGTGGCCAGGGCAATAAATTGCAATGTCTGTACTGTGAGACACCCAAGACAGCGCTACAGGGAGACAGGACGGACAGCTGATCGTCCTCGCATGTAACAACACCTGCACAGGATCGGTACATCCGAACATCACAGCTGAGGGACAGGTACAGGATGGCAACAACTGCCCGAGTTACACAAGGAACGCACAATCCCTCCATCAGTGCTCAGACTCTCCGCAATAGGCTGAGAGAGGCTGGACTTGAGGGCTTGTAGGCCTGTTGTAAGGCAGGTCCTCACCAGACATCACCGGCAACAACGTCGCCTTTGGGTACAAACCCACCGTCGCTGGACCAGACAGGACTGGCAAAAAGTGCTCTTCACTGATAAGTCACAGCTTTGTCTCACCACGGGTGCTGGTCGGATTCGTGATTATCGTCGAAGGAATGAGCGTTACACCGAGGCCTGTACTCTGGAGCGGGATCGATTTGGAGGTGGAGGGTCTATTATGGTCTGGGGCGGTGTGTCACAGCATCATCGGACTGAGCTTGTTGTCATTGCAGGCAATCTCAACGCTGTGCGTTACAGGGAAGACATCCTCCTCCCTCATGTGGTACCCTTCCTGCAGGCTCATCCTGACATGACCCTCCAGCATGACAATGCCACCAGCCATACTGCTTGTTCTGTGCATGATTTCCTGCAAGACAGGAATGTCAGTGTTCTGCCATTCCCCCCAGAAATGTCCAGGAACTTGCAGATGCCTTAGTGGAAGAGTGAGGTAACATCTTACAGCAAGAACTGGCAAATCTGGCACAGTCCATGAGGAGGAGATGCACTGCAGTACTTGCAGCTGGTGGCCACACCAGATACGGACTGTTACTTTTGATTTTGACCCGCCCTTTGTTCAGGGACACATTATTAAATTTCTGTTAGTCACATGTCTGTGTAACTTGTTCAGTTTATGTCTCAGTTGTTGAGTCTTTTATCCATACAAATATTTACACGTTAAGTTTTCTGAAAATAAACGCAGTTYACAGTGAGAGGACGTTTCTTTTTTTTCCTGAGTTTAGTAAATTTGTACTAGGAATATGGGATCAAATACTAAACTTTTGACTAAATGTTATACACTAAGTGAATTTGTCCAAATACATATTACACCTGAAGTGCCTTAATTTCTAAATGGTAAAACAGATATGAAAATACCCTCAAATAAAAGGTGACATTCTGTAGTCTATACACTAAAAAATATTGATTCCTCAATGGTTCTTTGGGAAGGGAGATGGTATGTGGAACCATACTGACCCAAAGAATCCTTTGAGCTCGTCAATAGTTCTTTACAGTTCACAAAAGGGTTCTTTGCTCTTTTAGTGATAATTAAAATGTGTCTCATTTGAATATTTGGGGGCGTGGTTTAGACAACCATGAGTGAGAGTGTCATTCCAGTTGATCTAATATGCTGTGTTATAAGTTACTAGAGCCAATGTATAGTCTTGTAGTTATTCTCTCTTGAAGGACCTGCAGCTATTTCAGAGCTAGCACACCTGATTCAACTTGTTAATAAACACATTAATAAAACCTATGGAATATTAACAATATAATAAGGCTATTAAACCAGAATAAAAACCCTTTATGGTTCTACAAAGGATTTGAACCATAGCAGAACCCTTTTTTGGGACTATATTTCACCTATTTTTAATGGTTCTTTACTGAACCGTAGGAAAGGGTTCTTTATAGCACCATACAGGTTCAATTTTAGAACCTTATGAGCATAGTTCTTTATAAACCTTCAAAAACAGGTTCTAAATAACACAAAAACAGGTTCTAAATAACACAAAAACAGGTTCTGCTATGGTTACAAGCCAAATAACCCTTATTTGGCACTATATAAAACAAGTTGTTTTTAATGTGTAAGAAATTCAAGTACTATTGCATTGAGATGCATTTATCTAACATTCATCAACTTCTAATCATGCAAATAATTGCAAGTCCAAATGCAACCACTTTAAACTCTGTTCAAGCCTGAAAACAAATGACAAGTATAGGGCACCTCTTAAATGTTATCAGTGATGCTGCCAGAGCGACATTCAACACTTCTGAGCAACTGTGAGGACCAGCAAAAAAAGGTCAAGAACACAGCTAATGTGATTGGTTAGAGTGTCCAGCCTGGGTGGAAGCAGGGCTGTAATACAGTATCACCTGGCGAGATAGGCTAATCCACTCACTGCAATGCATTTCTATCAGAGGGTGGGACACAACATGGGTATGGCCTCTTTCAATCGCTGCAAATATTTTCAATTAAAACATTCCTTTAAAAAAATTCTGTGAGCAACAAGAGCTAATGCCAAGTTGAATAATCACAGAATAATCTAGTCAAGGGGGATGTCCACTCCATGCATGTCTAACAAATGGTCATAATGAAGGTCATTGCACCATCTGCGAGGTCGGTAGCACCGCTTTTGGATGTTAATAACAAGGCAACACTCCTTAACTCCTCCTCCACATCTATTGGATTGGTTCAACAGTGCAAAAGAGAACCTCCCCCAACAGTTATATTTTCTCTTTTCAGGATCAGAAAGAAAGAAACGCAGCTCAGGCAAATATTTTACACTTGCTAAGTTAGGTTTGGGCCATTATGACCCTACAAGATAAGATAGATATAAGATACTGTCGTCCTATGATTGAGTGTAGTTTACTAAGACAAGGGAAGACAAAGGCAAGAGTAAATGCCTTGAAAAACTGACATTGCCAAAGGGATGCTTTTGAACATTCCGGGACAATTTACTTGAACCCTGACTCATAAGGCAGTCACACAGTCATAATAATGTAATGACATGACATATCATATCATATTGCTGCAGGAACGCACCGGAGCCACTTCTCAGAATGTTGCTTGTTTAATAAAGTTGAGATCAAATCTGAATCAATGTCTCGCAAGATCACATAAATGGTTATTCTACATAGGCCTAACATACCGAATATAATAGCATAGTGTAACGTTACTGCTAGACAACAACAACACTTAAATAGGCTAAATAGACCTCCAGTATGTGTTTTGATTGGCACAAAATAAAAGGTAGGCTGTAGCTTATTAATTCCATCTTGTCTAAAATTCGCTCAAAAACAGTAGTAGGCCTACATCATTCAGGATGATCTAGCTGCTTATTCCCACGAAACTGACTGAGATCAGAATGGTCGGCATGCAGATTCAGCTTGGACGTTTCACCTGTAAAATGTGATGAGTCATCAATCGCGATTGACAGTGATAATGGCCTACTTTGAAATGAGGGCCTAATTTGGGTGTTTGAGTGTAATATAAACATTTTCTTTGAGATAATATATTACTTAATAGGCTACCTGTCGGTACAACTTGAGAAAATATTTTTTTTAAATAGCACTCCGGCCCTTACAAGAATAGAACTACATCACTGATCATAACACAGACTAATAAACCATTGTTTAAGTCAGCAAGTTACCACCAGCAAGAATGGCATTTTAAGTGACACTAAGTGTTTCATTGTAATTCTAATGCAGACATCAAATCATACAAGATTCGCAATCCCATAAAACCCCTATGAATCCATAGATCTCTGTATCATACATCAGAAATCAACATGTAGACTTACAGAGTGCCGTTTGAGATAAACAGGAAACTTGTTTTGAAATACATCACAGCTTTCATGTCTTTCCTTTGACACATTTACCGTCGCCTGCTATAAGAAGATACATGACTTTCACTGGCTGTAGATAAATTCATTAAATATTTACATTAAAAATCCACAAAAATCTAAATTACAAATCCTCAACAGATGTTGCTTCGATAGATTCAAACACGTTGATACGAGAACAAACAGGCATTGTATTGTGTGTGCGTGCGTGCGTGCGTGCGTGTGTGTGTGTAAGAGAGAGAGAGACAGTCTGAATATTTTTAGGCTAGAGTATATGTAATGAAAACATTGGTTGCCTGTCTATGCTCTTAAAGGCTTCAAAACATCCAATGTGTGCAACACAGTTCCTTGATTCCGCAGAATTTGACTAGAGATTACACAGCATGATACCTTGTGAGAAGAGCGATACAGGGCATATTTTAGACTTCACCAAACTAATGAGATATTCAGTCAGCTTTGCAGAGGGACTCACTTTTCTATGCAGTATGTACTCTGTCTTTGCCTATCAACCACTTAGATGGACACACATTCCATGATACTCTAAAGGGATAGTGCATCCAAAATCAAAGTGTGTTGACTTCTGTTCAAGTATACCTCAAAGGGGGGGTCTAAAGTTGAACTGAGACATTTGAATCTCAATCCCAGATGAACAGGAAAGATTGGCAGAAGCTAATTCGATACAATAACATGTTGCCAGTCTTTCCCAATTCATGTGGGATTGAGATGCAGGAAGCATGTAYTAGGATTCACTCAACAGATGGGGTGGACCACAGACTCAGTTTAGGGTAGGAAAACGTCTGACAAATGTTGACTCGGTGGGCAACATATTATATCAACTGCCATATGGACATATGGACATCTAGCCCTCTACTCCCATGCCAACCTATTGGAAGACAATAACATAATGCAGGGGAAAATGCTGCTTCTTATTAGTCACATTTTCTAACAGTCAATCTAGATTCTGTTAATCGATTTACATTGTTGTGTCATGAGTACTAGTGTAATTTAGACACCCTCTTAGATATATTGCAATGGGTTTTCCAGGGCTTTCTACAATACAGTGCAATTTCTAAATCCAAGATTAAACGTAGAAATTAATTAAGCTATAGATATGTTGGGGCATAGATACTGGATCAATGAAGATCGGTGTATCTTGAATTAGACTTTTCATTGAAAAGGACAGTTTTTTACTTTATGATGTCACCTAAGTGAAAGCAATGCATTGTAAATGTCACCTAAATTGAGCTTTGACATGTTTTAGCTGGATATAGTGACGACAACAATTTGAGTGGTTTGAAGATTAATTTGCTTGGATGCACAAGCCTTCAGATGTTTTAGTTTGTATATACAGTATGTTAAACTTCACGCACTCTGCATTGCGRCCTGCTACGCTGTGGAAGATCACAACCTGGTTTCAGAGCATTTGGTATTATTCTGTACGTATATCCGAGATGCACCATTTAGTTTGATAGGTTACATTTCGTATGGTATGTATTCATTTGTGGATGTCCATCACACATTTCATATGATATGTTACGAATTGCCAAAATGTACAATGTTTTGAATTTGCAAAACCTTAGCTAGCTGGCTAACGTTAGCTAGGCTAGGGGTTAGATTTAGGGGTTAGGATTAAGGTTAGSCTTAAGTTTATAGGTTAAAGGGTTAAGGTTAGGGGAAGGGTTAGCTAACATGATAAGTATTTGCAAAGTATCTAAAAAGCAGTAAGTAATTGAAAAGTTGCTAATTAGCTAAAATTGTCCATGATGAGATTCAAACTCTCAACCTTTGGGTTGCTAAACATTTGCGTTACACGACCACCCACCCCGACCAACCACTGTACTTAAATTGTCTTACATCTGTCTTATGTAACCATACCAAACGTAACATATACTAATTTGAGTGTCCCGGATTTACATTTACTATGTTACGTCTAGTTTGAGACAAGGCTGAAGATCAAATCAGTCACACAAGCCCACATCACCGCAGAGGGAGTAGATTAGTGACACACACACACACACACATACACACAAACACACAGCATATTTCCAAAATGAGCAAGATTTAAAAAATTCTACATATTTCCTTTATAGATTATCTTTGAACTAACATGCGCTTTTGCACGAAAATACGTAAAATGTTGTGGACAGCAGACTGTATACTTTTTTAATTAGTTGAACATATGATACCAACACAAGTTAACACCATAGGCACATACAGCAACTATGTTGAAAATACGCAGCATGTCGCTTGCTCACATTAAGGTTGGATGTGACATGAGAGAGCTTCTTGAATCTCTCAATACTGTAGGTGTCAAACAATGACAGCCTTGCTCCCACGTGAAATGCCTTTGAACTCTGTAATCAGCCTTGCCTCCATCCAGGTCGGACTCAATGTACTGTAGTATTTGTGATGCAGATGGCTGTGTTCGCCATTCATTCACCAAACCGTAATCAGAAGCAGAGACAAGCCAATTCAATTAACATTTCAGGTCAAACCAGAGAAACCCCAGCTTTAACATAAAGTATTACTGTATTTCACAGCATGCCCATACAGCCATCTATTTCTATGGCTAATGTAATCGTATCTAAGTTCCAAACCTCCATATTATGTAGGCTGTTGCTTTTTTTACTCAAATTAGGTTCTTCAAGAGACAAAATATCTTTCAAACATATCCATGGGGTAGGGCAATAAGACATGGTGCAGTGTGTGCGTGTGTTTGTGTGTGGGTATGTGTGTGTGTGTTTCAGAATCTAAATCATCTGAACCCTCAACCAAAACAAAATGAATCAATGACCCACTGAAGAGTCTCGGGTGGGCTGGCATGGCCTTGCCATTTCAGGGAAGCAGTTATTGTGACATCCTTCAGTCCAGAAGGCTACTTGTGGAGTGGTTGTATTAATGTAAGGCTCATTCCATATCAAATTCACAAAAGAGCGAAGCATGCTATGAACAGGCTAGAACTAGGAGGGTTCAGACATAGGAGTTTCACAACACACTACACACGAGATACCTGAAGATTCAAGTGGACCTTCAAATGAAAAAAAGGAGGAGAACAGAAATCTTTAGTCTACCTATGAGACTTTGCACAACTGCCAATCACGTCAGTAGCCTAATAGGTATATGTAGGCGTCATCAGGAATGACAACCTCTCATTCATTAGCCTTCTCTGTGCACATAGTTCTCCTTGTCCACCTACTGATATCAAAATAATCTATTAGCCGAGGGATGCATCAAAGAAAATGCATTGCAGCAAATGACGTGTAGCCCACTGAATAACAAATGAACATTTCGGACAGGCTGCATGGACACCTATCTTGCTAAAAAAAAAATAAGGAAAAGAAACGACCCTACCTTCATGCAGTGTCTTCAAAATAGAATATAAGTTTCCTCCGTAAACCACGAAGCGTCTGTGACAGACTCAGACAAAATTAGGGAAAGCTTGAATGGATTGATATTCCTTCACTTTTGATGCTCAACCGACAATATTTTAGAACGCTATGGCGGGAGAACGGATCAACGCCATCCAGCGCACCCGGCGAAGCTCGCTTCCTCCAGAGCACTTGCTGAAGTTTCCCCTTTGCGTCTCCAAGCGAGCAGTGGCACACGTCAGGTTTCAGTCCTCATAGAGACAGGGAAGAGTGGCGGTGAATGATACATCATGCCAACAGATGCTTTTCTCTATTCCTGACAGGTGAGCGATTTTTTTAGAACGGTGCTTGTAGTAAATGCGCCGGTATAGGCGAGAAACGGAGTGTGAGGGAGAGAGACCATAAGTACATACATGTATCTTACCACCCAATGCTTTTCTTGGACTCCAGCGCCACCCTCAGCGGTAACGATTTTAACCAGTCAAGTGGAGTAAAAATTAAAACAACCGATAAACACTTAGCAGATGGGGTGATTCTGTGAAATACGGCTCTATTTCAAGTATGTTATTCAGAATCTTTAATAATAATTCAATATCACAATCTGGGATAATAGCAAACATAGGCTAACTTCACCCTGCACACCACAATCTCATTATCTAAAATAGTGTTGCAAGGTGTACTGAAACTTCGGTACATTTTCGATCGAAAAAAACCCGGTTAGGTACTAAATGTTTTGTTATGTTCAGGAGACCTACTTCTGTCACGTGTCTCCCTTGATTGAGAGGATCAAGTCTATCAGCGCAGTCCTCATTATAGTGTGTGTAGTCTGCTCCACTTACTCATTCATTTCTCAAGTGCTGCATTAGCTCCCCAGTCCCCACTTATGCTGCACAGAAGTTAACACACTTGAATAATGCAACACAGCATGTTGAAACTGTTCATTACTGTTCGCAAAACAATGTCCATAGGCTAGAACATTTTTACAATGCAAGATGATACTTGTAACTTCCAGCTTTAATTGTAGGCTAGCTTACAGCTGAATTCACTACCCAAGTATTTTGTTTGTGAAAATATGCTGATTGTCACCAAAAACTTTATTAATTCACTTCCTCCTTTGCCAACAAAAACTCTTCCTTTGCCTACTTTCCACTACATTCCACAGCCACATTCTGCCTGGCAAATGACATCATTCATTTCTTAAAGAGACAGCCACATTTTTATAAATGAAGAGATTGCTTCTTCAATGCAAATGTTGTTAATTGGTACAATAAAATATGTTCTCTTAGTAGTTGCCAATAAAGTCCTAAATGGAAAGGATTGTTTGTCATCTGTAGCCCCATGAAGTCAGATACAACCAGCTCAATAACTCAATGCACACACTCCTATTGAATAATATGCATTCACCTGTATTGTGAATTGACCTAGGCTACATCTTGATTTAACCAGTGTATCAGTAGAGATTTACCATTCAAATAAATGTTCACCATTCTGCTGTTTTGTAGTTAGAATGGTAAAACAAAGTCAAATTGATTGTATAATTAATTAAATTAATGCATACATGGCTGTCTCTTAAAAAATTAACAGAAAAATGTTCAAATGTAATGACATTGAACTCAAAAGATGCCCAATTGAACAGAGCAGTAGCTAAGTTTATCTGTCTGGATCAAGTGCCATTCTGTGACTGGTTAAAATGCCTTTTTTTGTGTTAGCGTTTTGGTATCGTGATGGTATCGAGTATTGTAATACCAAACCTGGTAACGGTATCAAAGTCAAAATGCTGGTATTGTGACAACACTAATAGAAAACTGAGGGGGGGAAAGTAGCCTTGAAAGCACTTGTGAGTGAATGTCATAGCATGCAAAACGGTGTGTTTGTTTTCCTGGTCAGTGACAACCTTCTGCTCGACGAATTAGATGTCAAGGGTGCTGAGCCCTTCCATCTGTTGTGTCGGACATTAGCGGGTGGCATGTCTAATAACGTGAGCTAAGGTAGGGAAGGGGGCGTGCGTGGGATGCCGAGACTGTAAATTGGCTCAGACAGGAAGGGTAAACATCTTACAATTCGCAATCTACACCTATTTTGTTTTGATGCTGCTGCTGCTGATGACGATGAGTAGGCCTAATGTCCTAGCAACATCTTTTCGGAAATATCAAGTTCAACACACCCTGAAATTTCACAAGACAATCTCCCAAAAACGTCAACAAAACAAAGGAGCTGATCGTGGACTTCAGGAGACAGCAGAGGGAGCACGCCCCTATCCACAGTGACGGGACCGCAGTGGAGAAGGTGGAAAGCTTCAAGCTCCTTGGGAGTACACATCACTGACAATCTGAAATGGTCCACCCACACAGACAGTGTGGTGAAGAAGGCGCAACAGCGCCTTTTCAACCACAGGAGGCTGAAGAAATTAATCTTGGCCCCTAAAGACCCACACAAACTTTTACAGATGCACAATTCAAAGCATCCTGTCAGGCTGTATCACAGCCTGGTACAGCAACTGCACCGCCCGCAACCGCAGGGCTCTCCAGAGGGTGGTGCGGTCAGCCCAATGCATCATCCCGACACCTGCAATAACATCTGCTAAATATGTGTATGTGACCAATCAAATTTGATTTGATTTTTAGAAAGTGTTTCCTTTGGATGTGGCTTCACCATAGACAGAAGCCAGCGGACAAATAGCTAATCAATGGAGACAAGTAAGAGTAACCGTAGAGATCCATCAGTTTGTAAAGGCATTTCTTAGTGAAAATGTCTTAGTATAAATGCACAAATGCTGGGTAATAAGCTAATGACTAACAGCTCAAACTAATAATCAATAAAAACTAAAAGTCACAACCTTGTCAAGATTTCAAGGGTGCTGCAGGGACCATTCCAAATAGCCACATTGTCACAAATGTTTTTTTATTTTATTTTTTTATAATTATGTATTACAAAAAACACAAGGAAGTGGTAACATTAAAGTATTAGAACATGAAGGACAAACAATACAGCATCAAGACACTATCAACCATGTATCAGTCTTTCCGCAACAGAGCCATCCTTACGTGTGAGGGTGCGTGTGCATGATAGTGATATAAAATATATGTCATAGTTTCCTTTTTCATGATCACAATCTTGTCACAAATGTTAGCTAAAGTCAAGACAAGTGAAAATGAAACCTCCGAAATCCTATTGGGAAAGAGTTTGTTATAATCCTCCCTGTAAGGCTGTGGCTGTCTCCCACAACGTAAGGCACAAAAGGCCTCAAGCATTATCCTGTCTAGCTCCATGTCAAATGGGGTGACAAGATGGCCCACCATTTCCAGTTCACAACTGTGTGTCAAGAGCCTGAACCAATGATATTGTCCTTCATGCAACAAGTACACCTCCGTCAAGCGTGCTCTTTCCCATTTTAATATCAGACTAACAGCTTACAAAGACACAGGTAAAGATGCAACAACGGTTCTATACAGAAGTCTGATCGTGCATGGTGTCCCCCTCATAAGTAGTGAGTGAGTAACTGTGCTTTTACAGCTGATCAATGAGCTGCATGCCAATTGATGGCTAAGTGGAGCTACGGTTTTACAGAGGTAGGGTAAGGATGCCACTCTTACTCCTTGTATATAGCTTAATTCTTGTGTATTTTATTCCTCTTGTGTTCTTATTTATATTTTTATCATTTTTAACTGCGTTGTTGGGAAGGGCTCATAAGTAAGCATTTCATGGTAAAGTCTACACCTGGTGCATGTGACAAATATCATTGATTTGATGTTTGATGAAGGGATTTGAAGCCCTTTATATGTCATAGAGAGATATCGAGATATTGTCCACTTCAGGAAGGCATTTAGAATATTATATAAGGTGCAGTTTCAACTGATGCTGAGCATTTAAGAGAAAGAGCATGTAATCATGGTTTGCATCAGATCTTGTTGTGGGGGAAAAAACAGGATACTTTAACTCTGAATTTCACAAATACTAAAGTGCTCATGTCAGCAGCTACAGTAGCGTGCCAGTAGCTGCCATAGAGACCGTTTCAGAAGGGAGTCTACGGCAGCTTGACAACGGAACCCTATCTTATCAAAGCTCTCTGTAAATGCAGCTTTTGTCATTTTACAGTGAAAATTGTATGCATTGTCCTTGACCCCATTTCAAACGGGCTATTTTGACGCCATGTTTCTGGGGCTAACCCTAAAAAGTCAGTGCTAACCCTTCTCCGCGAGCAGGGCCAGCTATCCCTAGGCTAGGGTCTGTACTATCCCTGTTATCCCTGGGATAAGTGCACAACCTGGGCTCAGGGGTAGATGTAACATAGTAAATGTAAATCTCCCTTCATTTTAGTATGGTATGTTACATTTCGTATGGTACAGATGTCGGATCTTAACTTGATCACTCTTTTGTCTCAGAGAATTTTCCTGCTGCATCAGGAAATTCAAACGAGCATTTTGAATCCCTGAAAAAGAGCAATTGTCTTTCTCTTCATGCGGGAGCTGTCGAGTCATTGGGATCAGGGCTTGCTCTCAAAATGATGTTCTCTCTCGCTCGCTCAAATTCGACGCCAAAATCCTGTTACTGCAACGTTCAAATGTTAGACTTCCGGCGCCGAAAAGAGATGGCCGCCTCGCTTCGTGTTCCTTGGAAAATATGCAGTATTTTGTTTTTTTACGTGTTATTTCTTACAACGGTACCCCGGGTAATCTTAGGTTTCATTACATACAGTCGGGAGGAACTACTGAATATACGATTAACGTCAACTCATCATCGTTCCTACCAGGAATATGACTTTCCCGAAACGGATCCAGTGTTTTGCCTTCCACCCAATACAATGGATCTGATCCCAGCCGGCGACCCTGTGCGACGCCGAAAAAGGGGAAAACGTGGCGGTCTCGTGGTCAGGCTTCGGAGACGGGCACATCGCGCTCCACTTCACCTAGCATAACTACTCGCCAATGTCCAGTCTCTTGACAATAAGTTGATGAAATCCGAGCACGGGTAGCATTCCAGAGAGACATCAGGGATTGCAACGTGCTCTGCTTCACGGAAACATGGCTAACTCAAGGGACGCTAACGGATCGGTGCAGCCAGCTGGTTTCTTCATGCATCGCGCCGACAGAAACAAACATCTTTCCGGTAGAAGAGGGGCGGGGGGGTATGCCTTATGATTAACGAGAAGTGGTGTGATCATCATAACAACACACAAGAACTCAAGTCGTTCTGTTCACCTGATCTAGAACTCCTCACAATCAAATGTCGACCGGCATTATCTACCAAGGGAATTCTCGTCAATCATAATCACAGCCGTATACATTCCCCCCCAAGCAGACACATCGATGGCCCTGAACGAACTTTATCTGACTCTTTGTAAACTGGAAACCACACACCCTGAGGCTGCATTCATCGTAGCTGGGATTTTAACAAGGCTAATCTAAAAACAAAACTCCCTAAATTCTATCAGCATATCGATTGTGCTACCAGGGCTGGAAAACAAACTAGACCATTGTTATACTAATTTCCGCGACGCTTATAAGGCCCTCCCCCGCCCCCCTTTCGGAAAAGCTGACCACGACTCCATTTTGTTGATTCCAGCCTACAAACAGAAACTCAAACAAACAAGCTCCCGCGCTCAGGTCTGTTCAACGCTGGTCCGACCAATCTGAATCCACGCTTCAAGACTGCTTCGATTCACGCGGATTGGAAATATGTTCCGCATCGCGTCCAACAACAATATTGACGAATATGCTGATTCGTGAGCGAGTTCATTAGGAAGTGCATTGACGATGTCTACCCACAGCAACGATAAAAACATTCCCAAACCAGAAACCGTGGATTGACGGCACAGCATTCGCGTGAAACTGAAAGCCGCGAACCACTGCTTTTAACCAGGGCAAGGTGACCGGAAGCATGACGAATACAAACAGTGTAGCTATTCTCTCCGCAAGGCAATCAAACAGGCTAAGTCTCAGTACAGAGACAAAATCGAGTTCGAATTAACAGCTCAGACACAAGAGGTATGTTGGCAGGGTCTACAGTCAATCACGGATTACAAAAAGAAAACCAGCCCGTCGAGGACCAGGATGTCTTGCTCCCAGACAGGCTAAACAACTTTTTTGCCCGCTTTGAGGACAATACAGTGCCACTGACACGGCCCCCTACCAAAACCTGCGGGCTCTCCTTCACTGCAGCCGAGGTGAGTAAAACATTTAAACGTGTTAACCTCCAAGCTGCAGGCCCAGACGGGCATTCCCAGCCGGTCCTCAGAGCATGCGCAGACCAGCTGGCGGTGTGTTTACGGACATATTCAATCAATCCTTATCCCAGTCTGCTGTTCCCACATGCTTCAAGAGGGCCACCATTGTTCCTGTTCCCAAGAAAGCTAAGGTAACTGAGCTAAACGACTACCGCCCGTAGCACTCCACTTCCGTTCATCATGAAGTGCTTTGAGAGGACTATTCAGGACCATTCACCTTCCACCCTACCGGACACCCTAGAACCCACTCAATTTAGCTTATCCGACTCCATAGGTCCAGCAGACGACGCTAATCGCACCACACTGCCACACTGCCCTAACCCATCTGGACAAGAGGAATACCCATGTGAGAATGCTGTTCATCGATTACAGCTCAGCATTTAACACCATAGTACCCTCCAAACTCGTCATCAAGCTCGAGACCCTGGGTCTCGACCCCGCCCTGTGCAACTGGGTCCTGGACTTCCTGACGGGCCGCCCCCAGGTGGTGAGGGTAGTAACAACATCTCCCACCCGCTGATCCTCAAACACTGGGCCCCACAAGGGTGCGTTCTGAGCCCTCTCTGTACTCCCTGTTCACCCACGACTGCGTGGCCATGCACGCTCCAACTCAATCATCAAGTTTGCGGATGACACTACAGTGGTAGGCTTGATACCAACAACGACGAGACGGCCTACAGGAGGAGGTGAGGGCCCTCGGAGTGTGGTGTCAGGAAAATAACCTCATACTCAACGTCAACAAAACAAAGGAGATGATTGTGGACTTCAGGAAAAAGCAGAGGGACACCCCCCTATCCACATCGACGGGTCAGTAGTGGAGAAGGTGGAAAGTTTTAAGTCCTCGGTGTACACATCACGGACAAACTGAATTGGTCCACCCACACAGACAGCGTTGTGAAGAAGGCGCAGCAGCGCCTCTTCAACCTCAGGAGGCTGAAGAAATTCGGCTTGTCACCAAAAGCACTCACAAACTTCTACAGATGCACAATCCGAGGCATCCTGTCGGGCTGTATCACCGCCTGGTACGGCAACTGCTCCGCCCACAACCGTAAGGCTCTCCAGAGGGTAGTGAGGTCTGCAGAACGCATCACCAGGGGCAAACTACCTGCCTCCAGGACACCTACACCCACCCGATGTCACAGGAAGGCCATAAAGATCATCAAGGACAACAACCACCCAAGCCACTGCCTGTTCACCCCGCTATCATCCAGAAGGCGAGGTCAGTACAGGTGCATCAAAGCAGGACCGAGAGACTGAAAAACAGCTTCTATCTCAAGGCCATCAGACTGTTAAACAGCCACCACTAACATTTAGCGGGCCCTGCCAACATACTGACTCAACTCCAGCCACTTTAAAAATGGGATTGATGGAAATTATGTAAAAATGTACCACTAGCCACTTTAAGCAATGCCACTTAATACAATGTTTACATACCCTACATTACCCATCTCATATGTATATACTGTACTCTATATCATCTACTGCATCTTGCCATCTTTATGCAATACATGTACCACTAGCCACTTTAAACTATGCCCTTTATGTTACATAACCCTACAGTACTCATCTCATACGTATATACCGTACTCTATACCATCTACTGCATCTGCCATGCCGTTCTGTACCACCACTCATTCATATACTTTATGTACATATTCTTTACCCTTACACTTGTGTGTGTGTGTAAGGTAGTAGTGTGGAATTGTTAGGTTAGATTACTGTTGGTTATTACTGCATTGTCGGAACTAGAAGCACAAGCATTTCGCTACACTCGCATTAACATCTGCTAACCATGTGTATGTGACTAATAACATTTGATTTGATTTGATTTGATTTGATGTACAAATATTTCTCTGAAATGCAACCATACACATCAACAACTGTCGTTTTTATATAGCTTAATAACATAAGATAGATATTGGTCTCTACTAGGTCAGAAATGTAGCTCAACCGTGGCTTGAAGTGATCTAGTGGTTAGGGCTGCTGCCATCAGAGTTAACATACAGGCTTACTGTGTCAGCGTAGGTTCAGTTTTGTCCCATGCTTTTCTGATAAAAATAACTGAAATCACCCCAGTTGACTTGATTTAGTTAAACATTTCAAATATGGACGGTCCAAGTATATTTTACCCCTGATCTTGTTAAATAGTGACCATACCAGACACTTRTGGATAACATAAACATGAAACAAATAAAATAATAACAGTAGGCTACACCAATGTTAGTTTCCATTCATACAAAGTGTTGGGTAAGTTGCCACGGTAGTTTTACCAAATACTTTATTTCAGTTGTATGGAACGCTTGTCAAATAGATAAATCACCCTTAGTCTGATCAAAAAGCACAAAGTTGTTCCGATTTTAAAATACCAACCAGACCGCAAAAATATCTTGAGACTTTGGTTGCAAGCAGGACTAAAGTAACACCAACGTCATCTTTTAGGGAGTGATAAGGAGGGGATCAATAATGGTTGCAGTTGAGATCAGCTGTGCGGGTGAATTTAGCGCATATTGATGCTTTAAAGAGACATCAGCTGGCGATTAATCTAGTGCCATCGATGGTTGCAARAGGCCCCTTGCTATTTGATGATATACCAATAGGCTACATTCTTTAGGCTACCCGTTAGCCTATCCATTGTTACATAATGAAAGGGGTGAAAACCAATAATAGGCTACTGTCTTTCCCTGGCTGAGTTGATGAGAATTTGTGTCTGCTCTCATCGGACTTTGGCTGCATATTTTCCTCAAATCTGAAAACGATGTGAAGCCACACCCATTTCCTGAASAATTGAATTATGGGCCCTWAAGTACAGAAATAGTGTCCTTCGCGTGTATACTTAGTATTTTAGCGAATTTAGTACGACATCCCAGAACTTMTGGRATACTAACTATATCCATACTTTGACCAATAAGCATACTACATACTCAATTTACATCACAAATAGTACGGTTAGTGTGGGTAGTATGGGAATTCGAACACAGCTCTGGTCTTTGGTGTGGATTGAAAGCCTATATTGAGTGGCTTTGATATTTCTCGAAGCTATCAAAATGTTTATGCCTATCCAAAGACTATTTTGATACACTTTTCTTTGACATGTAAATGATCAGACTATTCGTTTAACTTCTTGAAAACATTGAAATAAATGCAATGAACTTGTGGGCCTAATGTATGCTCAGGCTTGGAACAAACTCATGCAGTTTGGAGCGCGCTGCTTAGACCACTGCACTATGGCAGTTCCCAATGCTCTAGCAAGCACTAAGAATGCTATGAATACTGATGATACAGAAGGTGCGTCGTTTTTTATTATTTTGTTTTAAGCCTTCCCCAAACCATAACCCTCACATTAATGACTCTGAATTAATACCTAAAGTGTTCACCTTTTTGAGTTGTTTCTGTTTTAACCCTGTAACCATGTGAAATTAACCATGTAGACATGTGGAATTAATGCATCGAAAATAGACATCCACCCATGAATCAAAAAGCAGTGGGCCAAATTCGAACCCATGCCAATTCTGCGCTAGRGTGAGTGGCTGTAACCATTGAACCACATAGGCACTGAGGAAACCAATAATTTATTCTGCTTATTGCTTGCCTTCAACATATAATAAAACAATTGATGTAAAAAAATATATATATATGATTTTCCTGAACAAAAAATACATCTACCCCCTACAAATATGTCAATTTATTATAGTTCACATAAGAATTCACACGAGACGCGCTGTAGCCTGCACGTAGCCTACATAAGGTACAATGTAGGTACGGTACTGCATTGTATACAAACACTGCTTCCAGCTATCTCCTGGCGACAATTCTTCACATATTKAATTCCTCCTGTGACGAAAGGGGTCAAATTAAGATCCAACATCTGTATGTAGCCTATTTTGTGGATGTCCATCATCCATTTCATATGATCTGTTACGAATTACAATTCGTATGATCTGTTACGGATTGCAATTTGTACAATATGTTACGAATTTGCAATACGAATGATATGTTAAGAATTCCAATTTGTTGTTGCTAATGTTAGCCAGGTGACTAGGTGGCTAGGTGGCTAACACTAATGTTAGCTAGGTTATGTGGCTAACACTAGCGTTCGGTAGGTGGCTAATGCTAATGTTAGCTAGGTGGATAATGTTAGCTATGCTAGGCATTAGGGTGAGGGGTTAAGGTAGCTTAAAAGTAGCTTAAAAAGTAGTAAGTAGTTGCAACGTTGCTATTTAGAAAAAATTWACATTTGTTTGTGATGAGATTCGAACACACAACCTTGGGGTTGCTAGATGTTCGCATTATACATCCACCCACCTTTCGATTTTGTCTTAAGTAACCTTCTGCCTCAGTGGAGGCTGATGGGAGGAGCTATAGGAGGACGGGCTCATTGTAATGGCTGGAATGGAATTAATGGAACGGTATCAAACACATCAAACATGGAAACCACATGTTTGACTCCGTTCCATTGATTCCATTCCAGACATTATAATGAGATTCCATTCCAGACATTATAATGAGCCCATCCTCCTATAGCTCCTCCCACCAGCCTCCACTGTTCTGTCTTATGTAACCGAACAAAATGTAACATATCATACAAATTTGAGTTTAGCGGATTCACAATTACTTTATTACGTCTAGTCTATGAGACCAGGCTGAAGTGCAGTGTGAAATGGGCTTATTTCAGTCCTCATCTAGCTGCAGTGGCGGGCAGAAGTCACTRAAATGAGGCAAATCGGAGGTGCCAGCCAGAAAAGGATACATCTAGCGACAGATGATGGATGCGTGGAATGGAACAATATACCACACAAAGAGAGGACACTTTCTCTGAGAGGGTGTGGAAATTGTGCGTGAATTACCATAATGTTAGGTTATCTCCATTCATTCCTTTCTCTCTCGTCAGTGGCCATGGGGTACAATTTATAGGTCGTGACAGTGGACAGGAATGACATTGTGAAGCAGAGTTGGTAATAAGGTGAGCTGCTTACCCCCTAAATATTTAATGTACTGTCAGCAACACTATTTTGATTCTGTATCTATGAAAGGCATCATCACCTACCTACAGGTGCACAGGGGCACTTTACTTTTTTTTWATGCATAGGATCCAGTCTAAAAAAGCTCTGACGAAGGTCAACAGACCGATACGTAAGCTGAATAAACTGAAGTGATACTGGCAAAAGCTGTGTGTGGTCCTTTCTTTTCTGAGAAAGCAAACAGTCTTAAAGGTGTTCTAATAGCAGGTCTATGTTTATTTCCTGGAATARAAAAGCCACTCTGCAGAGCACGGTGGTGTGTGCAATATACAGGCTGGTTTCAATGCAGGAGAAAGAGGTATCGTCGTTTACTGAGGAGCTGACATTTACATCACTGCACAATGATTAAAGAGGGATTTGTKGAAAACTAGAAAGGCCTGGAATAATTTAGCCTCAGATGATTCAACCTTAACCTTTTCTCTGTGGGCTACTTCATYGTAAAAGACGGGTATGAATTGTAAGCTATGTTATCTGTGTGCACACACATCCACCAGACCTCTCGCTGGAATTGTGCTGGTTTTGTATTCAACAGGAACAGTCTACTTGGCAATTCATAAAAAGTAATTTGAGGGGGGAAAAAAGTGCCCAGCAAATGACAGGTGGTAATGCACAATAATGTGCCAAAATCTCTGGTGTTTGTTTCCACACTGTGCTCATTGCTATCARGAGCCTACAAATTACTAAACAAATGCATATGTGGAAGAGAGCAAGACCTCTACTTTCTCATGGTTAGATTCAAGACCACAAATTTAGTATGACCGCTGCAAACAATTCTGTTTTAACTTGTTGTTTTCTAAAACGGAGATTGACGCTAAGTGCTTAGTATGGCTCTGAGTTGGAAAGCTATTTTGTCCYTTCTCTGTTGGCTGATTGACATCAAGAGAGACATGGTCTTTCTAAAAATGGTTTCAGCCATGCACTGTCCGGCATTTGAAATGCGCAAAGATTTGATTTCCCATGACCGCGGTCTCAACCTATTGTGGGAGACATTCATTGACTCCATCACTACTCAACAACTATACAAGAGCCTCATCTTAGAAATTCCATACCGACAGTCACCTTCTAAAATTCACACAAAACCCCATTGCTTTTCTATTGCATTACCATTCCATTACTTTGCKAGTTCCGCACTAGCCTTCAAGAACAGTAGGCCTCCAACTTAAAGGACAAGTCTTTTCATCTTTTTCCATCAGTGTCGTTGTAAATTAGAATGCAATGACGTTCTAAACAGGTGATTTAACAATTCACACACAAATTCAAGGGCTTTGAAATCAACTCGTCTATAGAAGACACATTTATCTTGATCTGTATATCGAAGCAGAGAATGGAATATTTAATGTAAAGGACCTACTTACTGACGAGTTGTAATGTAATGAGATAATGTGTGTATAACCACCAAGGACGCTGAGGAGAGCTTCGATCAATAATACGGACCRAGAGGAATTGTTCAATTATCCACAGCCTCCATCTCACAGAGGGACCTTGCTCTCTAGACAATTTGGAGAGTCTGATATTTAATCTTTCCGAATWTTTACATATTTAATGTTAAATTCCGGTAAAGATAGTTCAAAACYAATCAGCTGAAGCAAAAGTGCATTTCCCAAACATTGCACCTTTATGCTCCTCTGTCTCAGCCACTGAATTCCAAATCATATCTTCAACAGTCATTTCTTTCTCACTTCTTCAAAAAGACAGATAGACATAGGACCTACATTGACCCATCATGCCCACAAAGTCCTGACACTGTCCTCTCAGCTGTCAGGGACTAAATAAACTACACTTTTCTACCTCTAAATGGTTTAGCCTTTTTAGTGCCGATTCATCCTTCTCAGTTTACCTAGTGTCTGATTTACACTGTGTCATTGTGCCAGCCTGTCCTATATGTGACAGCCCTTCACCATCAATGACATGAGGGGATACCTGTCACTATACCATCTGATGTGACACACGCACATACAGTACACACATCTCAGGAACATATTACAGTGGGAAAGAAGGGATATGCAGTACTTTAAGTTTCAACTCCCCGAGCCCCGTCTTACCTGCCTGAGCACCGATAAAGACTCAAGGGTGTACTGTACATTCAATAAGCAAAGCRGTCCCATTTCCTCAAATATATACTGTATGTGTAGTAGATTTTTGAAAGAGGTTTATGTGTAGCTAACACTTTCCCTAAAATSCTCCGAAATACCAGACATCAAATTCAAAAGACATTCATTCAAATTCTGGAATTAAGATTTTTTCACTTCCTTTCTGCCCTGTATCCCTTCCATATCAACGATTTACTGTCTACAAAGAAGTGGGTTGCTCTAAAGACACCTATCCATATTGTAGTTACAGAAATTAAATGGAATATGACAAATACATGGTGTTAACTTACAGTTGCAGTCAATTGGCCAATCAGATCAACCCTGAAAAAGATCTGATGTGATTGGTCAAAAGACCAATTTGTAGAAAAAAATATGAGAATTGAGCTAGCTGTGTTTAAGCAGCCTTGGAGATGGACCTACAGCCAGCATTAAAAAGTAGAGCTACCTTGGTTCATCACACTTCCATTGATATGAACAGGCTCCGATTATGTACCTTTGTCTGTGCCCTGAGGTAAGCATCTGAGTGATGAGAGGCTGCCTGAGGGAGAGGCTGTGGCTGTGGTCACCTGCAGCAAGACTGAAAGCCAATTTTGGAGCTAAAATAGGTGTGTTTTCATGTGGGCCACAAAGGACAGTTTGATGTCTTGGCAACTGAACAGACACTCACATGTCATTGTGTTATGGGCTGTTTGGTAACCAGTGCCCACTGCCTCAGCTCAACATGTTAGACCATTGTCCGGGCTCACAGAACAGTAAGCTTTGTATTAGGCCCAATGAGAGTTGGTGGGAGATGCGAGTGGTGTGAAATGTACTCAAGATCAAGGGTGTTGTAACCCACAACGCTAATAGGTAGTGATGGAGAACCGAAGCTTCCTGAGGCATTGTGGTTTTCCAGCCAATTGTGCCAAATATGTTAATTATTCGAGGCTTTGATTAACACAACCTTGTGTTGATGGAGTAGGTGGACCAGGCGGAGGAGTAGGTGGACCAGGCGGAGGAGTAGGTGGACCAGGCGGAGGAGTAGGTGGACCGGGCGGAGGAGTAGGTGGACCGGGCAGAGGAGTAGGTGGACCAGGGAGAAGGAGAGGTAGGGGGAGAGGAGTAAGAATGCGTGGTGGTGTTCAAAGGAGAGTAAGAGCTGTTGTCACTGATGAAATAAGAGCCACCATCATAGACCATGTGATAAACCATGGTCTATCACTGAGAGAGGCTGGTGAAAAAGTCCAGCCTAATACCATGGTCTATCACTGAGAGAGGCTGGTGAAAAAGTCCAGCCTAATKRCAMYSWCTAWKACTMAGAGWGGCTGYTSWAAAAGTCCAYCCTAATACCATGGTCTATCACTGAGAGAGGCTGGTGAAAAAGTCCAGCCTAATCTCAGACAGTCAACCGTGGCTTCCATTATCTCGAATTTTCAACGAACTAACAGGTAAGTAATGCATTTCACAAGTGTTTTTTCTATCATTGCTGTTACTATGTCCTACAGTAACTGTAGGCCACCAGTATTTTTGTTCCTCTAAAGGACGCAACGTCTTCCTCCGTCTGGGGGAAGAGGAAAGCTCCTCAGTGAAGACCAACAGCCATTGTATGATTGGTCATTGCGGACAATGCAATAAAACTGAGAGAAATTCAGACCAGAATTGTAGAGGACAACCTGATATTTCACAATGTGGAAAGCATCAGCCTGACTACCATTGCTCGGACTCTGACCAAACACAGAGTTCGAATGAAAGAGTTGTACACAGCTCCTTTTGAAAGGAACAGTGAGGAACAGTCAAGGAACTCTGGCACCAATACGTCCAGGTATGATGTCTATCCAATATGTCTTGTTCTATAGTGAGTTTAACAGTATGCTACTCTACATGTAAACATGTAGGACATACTGAAAAGCATTTACACATACTGTGTTTGATTTCTTTCAGAGAGMCATGGAGTTGCAGGCTAATCAGACACCCCATTAAATAATTGATGTAGATGAGGCAGGGTTTAACCTGGCAAAAACACGTTGGCGGGGAAGAAACYTCATCYGGAAAAGGGCCACCGTTGACGWGCCGGGTCAGAGAGGAGCAAATATCACAATGTGTGCTGCAATCTGGAGTACTGCTTTGGTCCTGCAGAAATGCCATATTGGTCCCTACAACACTGAGCACCTTCTGTGTTTAGATGACCTCCACCAACAACTGGTGCCAGAAGCAGAAAGGGAACGGGTGGGAGGTAACATGAGGATGTTTGTGATTGCATGGGACAATGTAGCATTCCACCATTCACCTGCAATCACAAACTGGTCTGCAGCCCATCCAAGAATGGTTTCCCTTTCCCCCCCCCCCTACCCTACTCGCCATACCTCAATGCGCCTTTCCTCAACCACATTGAGGAATTATTTTCTGCCTGGAGGTGGAAAGTGTATGATCATCGGCCACATGACCAAATGTCCCTCCTGGATGCAATGGATGCCGGCTGCAGAGACATCTCAGCTGAAGACTGCCAGGGATGGATAAGACATGCCAAGCGTTTCTATCCAAGGTGCATAGCGAGAGACGACATAAGATGTGATGTGGACGAGAACTTGTGGCCAAATGCTGAAGATCCTATAGATTAGACAGGACTGTGCATTTTTGTGTTTTTTCCCTTCTGTGCCTTTTTTACTGTAATTGTGTTTTATTTGTACACATTTGGAACCAAAGGCCATGTATGTTGGATTTTCTATTGATCCCTGGCAGCAATTTCATGTTGCTAATAAAGCTTTTACTGCAGCAATTATGTCACATACTATTTTTTTCTACGGTACATTCTATGAAGTAAAGATGACTCATTCACTTTTGGATAGTATGTTGCCAAAAATGCACACATTCGACACTCAACCCCAAAATGTAGAGTGTTTTATAGTAAAAGGAAACTGAATGATAAAAAACAATGGATTTCATATTGTCTATTGATGCAGGTAGAACTGAAACATGAAAAGTAATGCAGTTTCTGTAATGCCATCAACTGTTAGTATTTTGAAAGTCGTTGTGCTATAATTGACTGTTCCTCTTGGATAYAAAACATGTGRTGGTGTTTTGACAGAATGATTCGATATTGAGTCGGGTTTTCCATGTTTTGATTGTTAGTTTATGTAGAGAAAGTTTTRTTTGCGTTTTGAAATGTAGAAATGGTATTTAATGAACAAAATGTGGTTTTGAGCAGAAAATGTTCTAATTTGGCTAATTGTGTGATGTGTTGCTGTGTTGAGAGTTTAGAAAAAGTATCTTAAGTATAGGTAAACGCTTGTTAGCAATTGTAAAAAACTGTAATAAGTTGCTTTTTATAGATAGTGTTGTTATTAAATTTAACTTCCGAAAATGCTGTTATCGAGGTCATTTCCTTAATAGTTGGTGTCAGAGGTCAGCATGTGGGAGYAGTCGGGGCTCAGGGARGARAGACCCATTCCCCACWAMTAATTACCAGTTGGAGCTGTTCAATTGAGATTTTTCCCAGTTGTATGTGCTAAATRCACACTTCCCGCTTGGTTGTGAATGCAGGATTAGGCGCAATCATTACTGCACMTTGAAATTTAGGAGGGGGAAATGTSCTGGCGGGSTCTCATTAGCATATTTGGGAATGTTGTACCAGTTTAAGTGGTTTTATTGGTACGTTAAAGAACCTCGAGCACATCTTTTGACTCTGTCAGTTCTGGAATCTTTGTAAGCACATGTGACACTCAAACTCTGCACTGTTAGGAGGTTGCTGTGCCTCTTGTTAAAGCTTAATGGAAGCTAGTTCACAGGAAGTTCATGTTTAATMTTCATTGACTGGCAATTAACTAGTTGCACCTTGTCAACAGAAACGTCAGAGCAATTCAGAGCAACAAGTTGCCATTAAATTACTGGGATATGCACAATAACCAGCTCATTACTGCTGCATTCTTTTGTAAAGTTTGCAGCACAGTGTCAAAGAAGTTGCTCAACTTGAATAGGAATAACCATGAAACACTTAAACTACTCCAAGACTTCCATTGATGCTTGGCACAAATACACATATTTAACCATGCCTCAAATATGCTAATGAGCCCCACACAGTACACAGTACATATTTTAAATTGCATTGATGATCGTGCCATATTCAAAATATTGTGTAGAAAAATCTCCCATTCCTACAAGGTACCGAACTGTACCATGTCAGTTRATATGTGTATCTGTGTTATGTGTGTACCCAGGGAACAACACTGTATCCTAACCATACCCTTATTCTCTGAGAGTGTGTTAATATACAGTATGATACAAGCAATGAGTATGAACCTGGTGGCACTGCAGAAACATCGATCCACTCCCAACCGAGCCAAATAAGTCTACTATACTTTACGTCAAGTGTCCTTGAACACTGRTAGTGTTACATTGATGGTGATAATTGTACAATTATTTACTTGATTCCGGGCCGCTTTTAGCAAAGGGCAGAAATGCATTCTTGCCAATAAGTCTGTTGTGGCCATTTCTCTTTCCCGCTCATAGATCTGGTGGTGTAGCTGCAGTCTAGCAGGACATTACAGGTTGGTAACGAGCAAGGGGTTATTAGTTCAAATCACATCTAACGCTAAACCCCAATTTTGTTCACAGTACAAAAGTATACAAGATTTTACAGTAATTAAAATCAGAATACAACAGCATACTGTCATTTTATAGAAATAACCTTCAAGTTGTTATATATATTTACTTTAATTTTACTGCAACTTTAGGCAATGTGCAGAAATGTGTTCTTGGCAATAAATACACTGTATAGCCAATCTCTGTTATGCCCATACACCTGGTGGCTCATCATGAACTTCAGGGAGCTAGTATCCTAGTAATCAGCATAGTGTCCTTCAAATTCTTAATAGACTAATCGCAGGGGGGTTAATGAAATGTTGAATTGAATAACAGCTTCATACATGGTTGAACAGATGTTTCATGGTCTGACAAACACAACTAGACAAAAACTTCCAAAGGACCATGACACAATGTTCTGAGAATGTCCTAAAAACTTCCTTGGTACGTCCCTGGAACAAAACCGAGAACTAGAAATAAACCTGCAGGGAACCAMGGCTGTTTAAATTGAATTCATGTCAATTATGCCTTTTAAAGTAAAGTATTCTAAATTACATTTGACATTTCAGCTTTCACATGTGCTCAACAGAGGAGGTTGGTGGCACCTTAATTGGGGATGACGGGCTTGTGGTAATGGCTGGAGTGGAATAGGTGGAAAAGGTATCAAACACATGGTTTCCATGTATTTGARGTTTGAAGCCATTCCATTTGCTCCCTTACGGCWATTGTTATGAGCCGTCCTCCCCTCAGCAGCCCCCACTGGTGCTCAAATGTTATCACATGTAATTTCATGGTTTCACATGTTGAAATATTGCATCCCCATGTTATCACATGAGATCACATGATAGATCACATGTGATATGTCAAATGTATATGGTTTTTCCATAAGGGCGCTTCATTTACTTACATCCAGAGGTCTGAAATGAGTAAACATGGAAGGGTTATTGAAAAATAACATTTGAATTACTGCTTGAAGAACACACTACACACAGAACACGCCACGCACAGAACACGCCACGCACAGAACACGCCACGCACAGAACACACCACACACAGAACACACCACACACAGAACACACTACACACAGAACACACTACACACAGAACACACTAAGACAGACACACAGAACACACTACACACAGAACATACTACATACAGAACACACTACACACAGAAACACTACACCCAGAACACACTGAGGGAACACTCTACACACAGAACACACTACACCCAGAACACACTGAGGGAACACTCTAACACAGAACACACTACACACAGACACACTGAGGGAATATTCTAACACAGAACACACTACACACAGAACACACTGAGGAACACTCTATACACAGAACACACTACACACAAGCACACTGAGGAACACTACACACAAGAACACACTGAGGGAACACTCTACACACAAAACACACTACACACAGAACACACTACATACAGAACACACAGAACACACTACACACAAACATACTACAATACAGAACACACTCACACAGAAACACTACACCAGAACACACTGAGGGAACACTCTACACACAGAAACACACTACACCAGAACACAACTGAGGGAACATTCTATACACAGAACACCACTACACACAGAACACACTGAAGGAACACTCTATACACAGAACACACTACACCACAGAGCACACTGAGGGAACACTACACACAGAACACCACTGAGGAACACTCTATACCACAGAACACACTACACACAAAACACACTGAGGGAACACTCTACACACAACACACTGACACACAGGAAACACACTGAGTGAACACTCTAACACAGAACACCACTTACACACAGAACACCACTTGAGGAACACTCTATACACAGAACACACTACACACAGAACACTCTATACACAGAACACAGAACACACTACACACAGAACACTTTATACACAGAACACACCACACACAAGTGGAGGACGGCTCAAAATAATGTCTGGAATGGAGTAGAATTGAGTGAA
Organism: Salvelinus sp. IW2-2015; assembly: GCF_002910315.2. NCBI lineage: Eukaryota > Metazoa > Chordata > Actinopteri > Salmoniformes > Salmonidae > Salvelinus > Salvelinus sp. IW2-2015. The sequence continues at coordinate 4,430,262 of NC_036858.1, read as the reverse complement.
TGGAATGGTATCAAACATATGAAAACCATGTTTTTGAAACCAGTCCATTTACTCCATTCCAGCCATTATTATGAGCCGTCCTCCCCTCAGCAGCCTCCACTGCTACACACAGAACTCACTGAGTGAACACACTACGCACAGTCACAGCTGGTGGCATATKTGTCTGGCTGTCACTTAATCGATCTATTCCCGGTGTCTAGATTTAACAGATACCACTGAATTGGAATAATCCGACGGGGTGGGATAATTGGACAACACTTGAATGAAGTCCTCAGTGCTCTGACACATTGAGACAGGTTCATTAGGTGGTAGTGAACTCTTAACAACAATTGACACTGACAATTTTGCAGGTTGACGTTTATTGTCATGAARCTTGCCCTGGAGGCAGAACAGCGATTCCCAKTTGATGGGCKAGCTGCAAAGTCAAAATTGGCTATATCGGAAAAATTCTAGAAATCCAAAATGGGCTTAGCGTTAGGCATTAGGGTTAGCATTGTGTTTACGGTTTGGGTTGGGTTTAAAATCAGATTGTATTTACTTTGTGGCTGTGCCAGCTAGTGACCACTGTGGAGCTGCCTCCAGGGCKAGATTCATGACAATAAATGCCAACCTGCAACAATTTCACAATCAGACACGCATCACTGACCTCAGACAAGGGATTATAGATCAACAGATATTTATTTGTAATAAATCTAATGTTGTTTTAGGTAGTGTTTCATCATGATGTACAGGACTGGGTGGTCATAGACTTTCACATTTTAGAAAGAACTCCTTTCTATTTTCTTCCTATACTCTTTATTTTGGRGAGACTACACTGCTGCTAGCCACTTCCAGCGCCGACCTCCCGTCGGCAGCAGCATCACAGTGAAAGGCACAATATATAGAAATCAATTTGCAATGGATGGCTAGTTCTAAATGAGTGGATTCCCTGGATGATACTCTTCCACAGTCATCTTGGATATCCCAAGGCCAGAGCCACAGAGCTGTGAGATCTTTCTCTCCCCATCCACATGGAAGTCTGGGGAAACAGCTCAGGGCTGACTCCTTATTTGAAGGTCACTTACAGATTAAGTATTGATTTCAAACTACATGACACAACCCCGCTCAGTAATATTTCCTGCTAATTACCGTCTGATCGTCAGTATGTTATAGATGATATGGTGGAAGCAACTTTTTCCTTAATCACATATGCAAATAAAGATACTGTATTTCACAATGTAGGTGGATGCAGTTACATTTGCAGCAACTTGTCTAGGCAGTTTTGCTCCACATTGACTACTCTATATTCCTTTTAGTGTAAAGAAAAACTAAAGCTTTTATGAACTACTTTGTGCATGCTCTGCTTTTGAAATGGGCTCTTTGGTTGGCACATTTTGTTTATTTATATGCAAATGTACAATATGCATGCAATGCTTTGGATTGTGCACGTGTAGCACAGTGGAAGTTTGAGGCAGATGAGTTATTTGACATGTGTGGCACTGCAGATGTGTGAGTGACAACATTGCCTGAACCGCTTCCATATTGGCTGGCAGAACACATCATTCATTCCGTTATGGCAGCACCTCGCTCTGTTTCAGTCATGGGACAACATGCTGATGTGGCACCAAATAAAGCATATCCCAAATAGGGGGAAAGTGTGAAAGAGATTCAATTAGTAACATAGAGCAAGCAATTCTCTCTCTCTCTCTCTCTCTCTCTCTCTCTCTCTCTCTCTCTCTCTCTCTCTCTCTCGTGTTGTTGGCACTGTTTTTCTGAACAACTAAATAAAATAAAAAGGCAATTTCTTTGCTCTTGTAAAATGTGATATTGATAAGGAATCCCATGAGATTAGGTTGCCGGTTGAGCAACATGTCTGTAGAATAGAGGTCTTTTAAAAATGTGCCCTCCACAAATAGTCAAGAAAATTGTTTCTCATTTTATTTACCTTTGTTTACTAAATCCCTATGCTGATAGTAAAGCATTTCCAACACTTTAAACTTAGACTATAAAACAGAAGTGGCTACGTCTCTAATGAGTAAAGGAAAATCAGTTCCCATCAGACCATCTAGAGGAGAATAAGCTATTTTGTGATAAAATAAATCAATGCATGGATCACATTACTGACAAATTGTATGGGCCTTTGAAAATAATCCATCTGTTTCATCTGGCTATACAAACACAAAGAAACAATTGGAAATAGATGGTTTTGAGCATGAAGAGGACCTCGTACACATACCCAATTGGAAGTGTGCCTCAAACACGTTCAGTGATCTCCTTACTCCCCTGTACCTGCTGAAGCTGGAATGAGACTGCCTAAAAATAAAAAGCAGAACAATATTTCTGACATTGATTGTTTCTGTTTGTTTTCCTGTTTTGTCCCCACTCAAACTACCAATATGATGGCATTTRTTTCAACCAAATAGGCAGTTTACAGTAGGTTTTTCGACCCCCACTAATGGATTAAAAGATAGTCTCCATAGAGCCCTTGGCTTGGATGAGGCACATCATACACACGGAYAACGCATGAGTGTGTTCTCCGACTGGGCCTGAGTCTGGGTGGCGTCATGCTAATGCTATTGTGGCTCTGACTGACATGTCAGGAGTGAGGATCCGCACCGATGCAACAGAGCTCAGGGAGAGAATGTAGAAACTGATGATGATGTAGAGAGGGGTGACGCTTTTTTCTATTAGACATTACATAAACACGCACAGTAAAACACAGAATCAATTCCATGAAGAGGTGTCCAAGTGTGACGCAGATAAAGCCTATTCCTGAACTGAAAAGCACTTTCATTGGAGATATTTTTTAGTCCAGAAGTAGGCTTAATCTGGGTTCAGGAAACAGGCCCCATACAGTTTATCCAGCACATACTTGTTGGATATAATCTTAAAGTCATTTAACATCTTAATCCATTACTTTATTTTAAGACCTTAGGGTGAGCTATATTTTGGAAAAAATGATGCATGGTCTTGCATAACTCTCCCTTACTCATGAAATGTTGTGCTGTTTTTATAGTCACGCTAGCCTTTCCAATTAAAACATTTTATTCGTGCAAAGATTAAGTCGAGTTTGTTGGACAAAAAGTGCCCTTGTTGCTACCYAGACTGAAATCAACAAAGATGATTTTCAAGCTAATAATGACTACGCCAATCAAAAGTTGAAAAGCCCGGAGATATATGTATTTGACCTTGTACCATTCTACTGTTGAAAGAAATAGACCTTTAATATACAGATTGAATCTTCAAGTGCAATTACAACCTCCTTGTAGTAAAAGCTCAGCCCAGCCTTTGTAACCAAGAATAAATGTACAGCAACTTTATTAATTCAACTTCATTTCTTCCTGATCACGTTGATAAAAGATTCGGAATGAGGTTCCTGTGATTAAGCCCTTAATTTGTCTGCTCTTGAATTTTTCATCCCCTCCAACCTCAGAAGCACATGATTATTAAGCCCCTCTTTCAGACCGTTAGTGCAAGGACAAGCATTCTTTCACTCACTTCTCAGTAGCTTACGCACAGTGAACTGCACTCCAATGGTGGAGTATTGATTTGATTTAACTTTTAATGGTTTGGTGTTTGGCATGCCTTTCTCTCTCTCAATGTAGGCCCTGAAGAATTGCAATGGAAAGCAGAAGTCAACTGGGTATGCAGCCCTGGCATGCTTCACTCCAAAAGTACGGACATCACACTTGTTTACGGAAAAGCAATTCCTTTTCATTTCACTGCCTCTTCATTTCACTGACATTTTAAAAAGTGTCTTAAATTTGAGCCGTAACATTCCTACAAATTGATTCAATGTTTTTGTGATTGATTCAGATATCATATGCTGAGCAAAGCACAGCCAGCCAAGGACATGAGCGATTGTTTGACCTCTATGTTTGACCTCTGTGCATGCAACTCCCCTCATTCTGAGACACAACATGTTTTTGTTCTATTTTGGCCTACAGATGGTCACTACCACTATTTTATTGATAATCATTGAATATCAAAAAGGCCATGACGTTTTCAGTCACCAGCGTAATTATGTTTTTATAAGTCTCGTTCTTTCAATTCTGATTTTATTATACTCTAAAGTATTATAGATTTTATTATACTCTTACACACCACCAAAGTCACTCATGAAACTACAGGATTCGCAACACACAGGTATCGGCTGATCAACATGAATCCAGGCCTTGAAATGGAACCAATAAGTATTCGCTCTCTCTTTTGCCCGTTTTCCTCATACTCTGTGAGAAATAAAAGCGGGCTTGAGGGAAATCAGAAACAAGCCGTGGAGAAGCATGCCTCATATTGCCTGGGCGCAACTCATAACTATAGATACGGGAGAGATTTGTACTTGAGATCTGGTCATTTGGGAAATCCCAATTTTRTATTTAACCAGMCAAGTCAGTTAAGAACATATTCTTATTTACAATGACGGTCTGGAACAGTAGGTTAACTGCCTTGTTCAAGGGCAGAATAACAGATTGTTACTTTGTCAGCTTGGGGATTCAACCCAGCAACCTTTCTATTACTGGCCCAACGCTCTAACCACTAGGCTACCTGCCACCCCTACTCTAAAAGTGAAATTCTATTGCTAGTGTATCAAGGTTTGTTATTTTCAACGACTACTAAGCAACAAAGTATCTCTGGGTCAAAGTTAGGGTAAGAGCTTGGTTCATGCTTAGCCTACACACAAAAAAAGGAGGGTTTCTATGGTAAGGGTGATGGTTCTATATAGAACCATACTGATCCAAAGAACCCTTTGAGCTCTTCAATGGTGCTTTGCCTTTCAAAAAAGTTTTTGTGAAAATTGAAACAACGGCTCATTAGAATATTTTGGGGGTGTGGTTTGTGCACAGCTCTCACAGTAACCTTAAGTTCTCACAGCAACCTACTGCATCTTGCCTATGCCGTTCTGTACCATCACTCATTCATATATCTTTATGTACATATTCTAAATCCAATCAAATCAAATTTTATTTGTCACATACACATGGTTAGCAGATGTTAATGCGAGTGTAGCGAAATGCTTGTGCTTCTAGTTCCCGTCCGACCAGGATGTCTTGCTCCCAGACAGACTAAATAACTTTTTTGCTCGCTTTGAGGACAATAACAGTGCCACTGACACGGCCCGCCTACCAAAACCCTGCCGGGCTCTCCTTCACTGCAAGCCCAGGTGCAGTAACAACATTTAAAGTGTTAACCCTTGCAAGGCGCAGGCCCAGACGGCATTCCCAGCCGCGTCCTCAGAGCATGCGCAGACCAGCTGGCTGGTGTGCTTACGACCATATTCAATCAATCCTTATCCCAGTGCTGCGTTCCACATGCTTCAAGAGGGCCACCACTGTTCCTGTTCCCAGGAGAAAGCTAAGGTAACTGAGCTAAACGCGACTTACCGCCCCGTAGCACTCACTTCCGTCATCATGAAGTGCTTTGAGCAGACTAGTTAAGACCATATCACCTCCACCCTACCTGACACCCCTAGACCCACTCCAATTGGCTTACCGACCCAATAGGTCCACAGACGACCCAATCGCAAACCACAGGCACACTGCCCTAACCCATCTGGACAAGAGGAATTCACCTATGTGAGAATTCTGTTCATCGACTACAGCCTCAGCATTTGAACACCATAGTACCCTCCAAAACTCTTCATCAAGCTCGAGACCCTGGGTCTCGACCCCGCCCTGTGCAACTGGGTCCTGGACTTCCTGACGGGCCGCCCCCAGGTGGTGCAGGGTAGTAACAACATCTCCACCCCGCTGATCCTCAACCTTGGGGCCCCACAAGGTGCGTTCTGAGCCCTCTCCTGTACTCCCTGTTCACCCACGACTGCGTGGCCATGCACGCCTCCCAACTCAATCATCAAGTTTGCGAACGACACTACAGTGGTAGGCTTGATTACCAACAACGACGAGACGCCTACAGGAGGCAGGTGAGGGCCCTCGGAGTGTGGTGTCAGGAAATAACCTCACACTCAACCGTCAAACAAACAAAGGAGATGATTGTGGACTTCAGGAAACAGCAGAGGGAGCACCCCCCTATCCAACATCGACGGACAGTAGTGGAGAAGGTGGAAAGTTTTAAGTTCCTCGTGTACCACCATCACGGACAAACTGAAATGGTCCACCACACCAGACAGCCGTTGTGAAAGCGCAGCAGCGCCTCTTCAACCTCAGGAGGCTGAAGAAATTCGGCTTGTCACCAAAAGCAATCACAAACTTCTACAGATGCACAATCGAGAGCATCCTGGCGGGCTGTATCACCGCCTGGTACGGCAACTGCTCCGCCCACCAACCGTAAGGCTCTCCAGAGGTAGTGAGGTCTGCAACAACGCATCACTGGGGCAAACTACCTGCCCTCCAGGACACCTACACCACCCGATTCACAGGAAGGCCATAAAGATCATCAAGGACAACAACCACCCGAGCCACTGCCTGTTCACCCGCTACATCATCCAGAAGCGCGAAATCAGTACAGTGCATCAAAGCAGGGACCGAGAGACTGAAAAACAGCTTCTCATCTCAAGGCCATCAGACTGTTAAACAGCCACCACTAACATTTAGTGCCGCTGCCAACATACTGACTCAACTCCAGCCACTTTAATAATGGGAATTGATGGAAATTATGTAAAAATGTATCACTCAGCCACTTTAAAACAATGCCACTTAATACAATATTTACATACTCACATTGCCTCATCTCATATGTATATGTATATCTGTACTCTATATCATCTACTGCATCTTGCCATCTCTTATTGAATACATGTATCACTAGCCACTTAAACTATGCCACTTTATTATACCCTACATACTCATCTCATATGTATATACTGCACTCTATACCATCTACTGCATCTTGCCTATGCCGTTCTGTACCATCACTCATTCATATATCTTTATGTACATATTCTTTATCCCTTTACACTGTGGTATAAAGTAGTAGTTTGGAATTGTAGGTTAGATTACTTGTTGTTATACTCATTGTCC
>NC_036858.1:4413346-4421812 GCF_002910315.2 Salvelinus sp. IW2-2015 | reverse complement strand
GCTCGGATTTCATCAACCTTGTTGTCAAGAGACTGGACATTGGCGAGTAATATGCTAGGGAGTGGAGCACAATGTGCCCGTCTCCGAAGCCTGACCAGAAGACCGCTTCGTTTGCCCCTTTTACGGCGTCGTTGTTTAGGGTCGCCGGCTGGGATCAGATCCATTGTACTGGGTGGAAGGCAAAACACAGGATCCGCTTCGGGAAAGTCATATTCCTGGTTGTAATGATGGTGAGTTGACGTTGCTCTTATATTCAGTAGTTCCTCCCGACTGTATGTAATGAAACCTAAGATTACCTGGGATACCAATGTAAGAAATAACACATAATAAAACAAAATACTGCATAGTTTCCTAGGAACGCGAAGCGAGGCGGCCATCTCTGTCGGCGCCGGAAGTAACATTCTTTATCCCTTTACACTTGTGTGTGTATAAGGTAGTAGTTGTGGAATTGTTAGGTTAGATTACTCGTTGGTTATTACTGCATTGTCTGAACTAGAAGCACAAGCATTCCGCTACACTCGCATTAACATCTGCTAACCATGTGTATGTGACAAATACAATTTGATTTGATTTGATTTGAAGTGAGAGTGTCATTCCAGTCGATCTAATCTGTTGTGTTATGCTATTCCATGTTATATGTGACTGTGTCTTGTGAAGGACTCTTCAATCAATTAATCACATTTATTTATAAAGCCCTTTTCACATCAGCTGATGTCACAAAGTGCTATACAGAAACCCAGCCTAAAACCCCAAACAGCAAGCAATGCAGATGTAGAAGCATATTATGGCCTTGTGTGAATAGAGAACAGCTGACTAAGTCAGTAATTCTCTTCTCAGAGACTCCCAGCTGTTTCAGAGCTAGCACACCATTTAAACACAATAGTAAAACCTATGGAATTTTAACATTATAATATGGCTATTAAAGATCCGCTATGCAGAAATCGTTCCGCCAGTTCCTGGTTGCTAAGATTCTAATAGTTCACCTAATTTCCGTTTATGTGACAAAACAAGCAAGTATAGTGTAGAGAATCATTGTACCATCTAAACCGCTGTGAAATATATTTTCCATAACCAAAAACATTGTATTTTCAACTGTTTGAAGCTGGTGTACAAAACCAAAAGTAAAATAGGCAAAAACTGAACTTAAGTACGGGATGCATAGAAATAGCACACATAGAACAGATATACTGCTTCTTAGACCTGCTTTCAATGATAATGACAGATCTACAACTTGAATTTTACTTTGGTCAGGTTTCCCGAAAAGTCACATATTGCAGCTTTAAACAAGAAAAAAAAAACATGTATGGTTCTACAAAGAAGCTTTTAGATTGAAAAAGGTTCTTTATAGAACCATTTTCCATAATGGTTCTATGAAGACTCATAAAAAAGGGTTCTATACAGCCCCAAAAAGAAAGTTTTCTTTTTTGGTGCTATATAGAATCTTTTTTTTAAAGGTCATGAACAGTCAAAATCATGTTTTTCATGAAATGTGATAATATTTTAAGGAAACCAGATCAAGTATGATGACCAAAGTATGAAAAATTACTGTTGCTTCTACATTGATCAAGTTTGATCTTAAAGTTACTATATCCCTCCACCATGTCAAACACTTGGATTCATTATTAAGGGACAAAGTGACATTCCTTAACTCTCATTTTAATACACTAATGGTAACATGATATTCTCTTACCTGATTTAAATAAATACCGCCTTGTAACTAACATTGGAGAAGACGTGTTTGCAGAGGGGAGTGGTTTATATAGCTAGATACCCTATTCATCTATGGCAAATATACTTATATGTTTCCCCTTTCATATGTGTCTGGTGTTAGCTAGTTACTGGTTAGCTAGGTCTTCATCTGTGTCTGGTATTAGCTAGTTACTGGTTATAGGTTTCATCTGTGTCTGGTGTTAGCTAGTAAATGGTTAGCTAGGTCTTCATCTGTGTCTGGTGTTAGCTAGTTACTGGTTAGCTAGGTCTTCATCTGTGCCTGGTGTTAGCTAGTTACTGGCTGGCTGGGTCTTCATCTGTGCCTGGTGTTAGCTGTTACTGGCTAGCTAGGTCTTCATCTGTGCTGGTGTTAGCTAGTTGCTGGCTAGCTAGGTCTTCATCTGTGTCTGGTGTTAGCTAGTTGCTGGCTAGCTAGGTCTTCATCTGTGTCTGGTGTTAGCTAGTTGCTGGCTAGCTAGGTCTTCATCTGTGTCTGGTGTTAGCTAGTTACTGGCTAGCTGGGTCTTCATCTGTGCCTGGTGTTAGCTAGTTACTGTCTAGCTGGGTCTTCATCTGTGTCTGGTGTTAGCTAGTTGCTGGCTAGCTAGGTCTTTATCTGTGTCTGGTGTTAGCTAGTTGCTGGCTAGCTAGGTCTTCATCTGTGTCTGGTGTTAGCTAGTTGCTGGCTAGCTAGGTCTTCATCTGTGCCTGGTGTTAGCTAGTTGCTGGCTAGCTTAGGTTCTTCATCTGTGTCTGGTGTTAGCTAGTTACTGGCTAGGTAGGTCTTCATTCAGCATGGAACAAAAGGGTCATTTAGAACTCTGATGCAGTTATCATGTCAACACATTCGTCAGTGCTGCTGTGAACTACACCAAAAGAAACATACCAAATAAAATATATAATTGATGCAATTTCAATGTTGTTTGTGTTGCTATTTGTATCACCAAATTAGCTTTAAATGAATTTACTGTGACACTGCTCACTGCATCCGAGTGGCTTGACATAGGTGTTTCAAAGTGCTGTTAGTCAAGGTGAGCTCATTAGTATAAGCTCCTCGCCCACTCAGCCTGTCTTTTCAAACTTCCTGGTAATTAGCCATGAGAGAAAAAGTACTTTTCAAATGACTGTTCAGGACCTTTACGGGTTCTTCATAGAACCTTAGAGAAGGGGGCTTTATAGCACCAAACAGGTTCCATTTAGAACCTTATGAGCATGGTTCTTTATAGAACCTTCAAAAAAGGTTCCGCTATGGTTACAAGCAAAATAACCCATATTTGGCACTATATAGAACCATTTATTTTTAGTGTTTACATTATATGATTTTGACTGTAGTCTAAGGCATTTACTTAAACCAGAGTCTAGACACACCTTCCCTGGTTTTAGATACAGTATATGTGGACTACAGGGAAAAGGAATGAGCTAAAACTATTCAGAATTCTCTGTGCTGCTGTGATATGCCTGMTTCCATCTATAGCACTGTCCTCCTACATGATGTTACTGTAGCGTAGCTATCTGTGGAGGGCATCTACAGTCTTGAGCCAATCAGAACATAGCACGGTCATAACCAGAGAACCTGAACTATCTCACAGACACAGTTATGTAATGTATACTGAACAAAAATATAAACGCAACATGCAACAATTTCAATGATTTTACTGAGTTACAGTTCATATAAGGAAATCAATCAATTTAAATTCCTTAGACCCTAATCTATGGATTTCACATGACTGGGCAAGGGCGCAGCATAGGCCGACCAACTTGGGAACCAGGCCCGCCCACTGGGAAGCCAGATCCAGCCAATCAGAATGAATTTTTCCCCTCAAAGGGGCTTTATTACAGACAGAAATACTCKGTTTCATCAGCTGTCCAGGTGGTTGGTCTCAGACAATCTCGCAGGTGAAGAAGCCAGATCTCAAAGTCCTGGGCTGGCGTGGTTGTGAGGCCAGTTGGGCGTTCTGCCAAATTCTCTAAAATGACGTTGTAGGCGGCTTATGGTAGATAAATTAACATTCAATTATCTGGCAACAACTCTGGTGGACATTCCTGCAGTCGGCATGCCAATTGCACACTCCCTCAAAACTTGAGACATCTGTGGCATTGTGTTGTGTGACAAAACTGCACATTTTAGAATGGCCTTTTATTGTCCCCAGCACAAGGTGCACCTGTGTAATGATCATGCCGTTTAATCAGCTTCTTAATTTGCCACACCTGTCGGGTGGATGGATTAAGTAGTAATAAATTCTAACTTACAGGGATGTAAACGCATTTGTACACAACATTTGAGAGAACTAAGCTTTCTGTGCGTATGGAAKATTTCTGGGACCTTTTATTGTAGCTTGTGAAAAATGGGACCAACAGTTTACATGTTGTGTTTATACTGTATCTTTGTTCAGTGTATATAATCCCCAGCCAGGCAACACAAATTTCATGCAGTGAGATGGACACACACAATAGAGTTGACCTTGTCTATCTTCATTAGTCTCAGTAATCATGGCGAAAACATGGTCAGAATGCCTCAGTCTCAGAGTCAAGCATGTGTGAAATCTTTGTGGCACAAATCACATGGGCTCACCTTCAGTGGTGCAATAGAACAATGCACAAACGTGTCGACCACTAAATTCCCACTGGGGTTCAAGACAATGTAAAAGCAGACTTCTATGGTTTTCGTCCAGGCATATGTTCTTTGGCAAACAAATGTACCTCCGCTTGTTTGTGTATGCTTACAGTGCTTTGGTATGCCTTGAATTGTAATGGACTGCACTGCCTGTTTCTCCCCAAGAAAACACAACAGCATGACTTTTTCTTGACTTTGGAGACCAATTCTGTGTAATTACTGTATGTTTTGTCTGCCATACAAAAGTGCATGTAATTGAATACAGAACAAAATCGCAACACATAATTTTCACCAACGATTCGACCTTTTCTCTTTTCCTCTCCTATTAAAGTAATCATAAGTCTACTATGCAGCATYGCTCATCCAAGCCCAACACACTCTATATTATTTCACTAATATCTTGTTGACAATTCCCCAACATAATTGATTAATTCATGTTTTTTTCCCATTGTACATGGAAACTCAATACTAACTAAAACGAACTCTGACTGGCCTGCACATACAAGTCTCTACAATTTATGCTGCATATAACTGGTGCTAAAACTCCATCTCCATACTACTACTAGATGGTTTCCGTGTAATTTTCAGTGTAATGATACCAAGGTAGGTATCCCCTCTGCCCCTCTGCTCCTGAACCATGGGCCTGCCAATCAACCCAGCGTGCCAGCCTGCCAGGTTTCCTCTCCACTGGGCAGAGCTGTGGGTGGAAGTGGGCTCAAACTGGCCCGGGCACTGGCAGGCTATCTACTGAGTCATCCCCCTCCCAAGCCTCTGCACCTGRGTGTGGGCTCCTCTCCCTCCATTTCACTGTCTATTTCCCTGCTCCTGGAGCATGTCCTACCCACGTGAGAAGCACTGTGCCCCATCATGGCAAATCCAATACTGTCTGGTTCCTTCCCTGGTTTGGCATTGGAATCACGCACCGTAATAGGATTTTTAGTCATTTAAATGTGGTTACATGGGGAGGAAATGGTGTATTTGATATTCAGTAGAATACACACTTTGAATAATTTTGTCATTGTAATGACGATAAAAAATGTGCCAGTTATAATGTACAGTTTGAAAATCATGGGAAAAAATAAGTCAAGATTTGAATTGAAATCATTGTCTGAACAGTTGTCTGAACAGTACAGTGTGGAAAGTATTCAGACCCCTTGACTTTTTCCACATTTGGTTACATTAAAGCCTTATTCAAAAATGTATTCKAAAAAAAATATCCTTATCAATCTACACACAATACCCCATAATGACAAAGTAAAAACAGGTTTTTAGAAATGTTTATACATTAAAACAGAAATACTTATTTACATACAAATCAAATCAAAATCCAATCAAATTGTATTAGTCACATGCAAAGAATACAACCGGTGTAGACCTTACAGTGAAATGCTTACTTACGAGCCTTACTTACGAACTAACAATTCAGTTAAAAAAAATACGGATAAGAATAAGAAATAAAAGTAACAAGCAATTAAAGAGCAGCAATAAAATAACAATAGCGAGACTATATACAGGGGGGTACCGGTACAGAGTCAATGTGCAGGGGCACCGGTTAGTTGAGGTAATATGTAAATGTAGGTAGAGTTATTAAAGTGACTATGTATAGATGATAACAACAGACAGTAGCAGCGGTATAAAGACAGGCGGGGGGGCAATGCAAATAGTCTGGGTAGCCATTTGATTAGATGTTCAGGAGTCTTATGGCTTGGGGGTTGAAGCCTTTGTGGACCTAGACTTGGCACTCCGGTACCGCTTGCCATGCGGTAGCAGAGAGAAGAGTCTATGACTAGGGTGGCTGATGACTTCCTCTGACACGGCCTAGTATAAAGGTCCTGGATGGCAGGAAGCTTGGCTGTTCGCACTACCCTCTGTAGTGCTTTGCGGTCGGAGGCCGAGCAGTTGCCATACCAGGCAGTGATGCAACCAGTCAGTGTCASGTTGGCATAAATGATTCGGGAGACAGGTGCAGGAATGCGTAATAGGGTTTTTTATTAAGCCCAAATTACGGCATGCCGTGTAAGTGCACGGGGACGAAGACCAAACAAACACTTAACAAAACACAGGGTTGAACCTCAAACAAAAGAGTGAGGAGTACCTCGAATAAATAACACACGCGCACAATGAATAACACATGGGATGAGACCCGTAATCATCTATCAGCAATCCACAATGGCACGAAAGCCAAAACACACAGCACAGGTACTCACACGCTTCCACGGACGTTGTAACAATAATGGACAGCCCAATGTAAACTTAAAGGCACACTTATACAAGTACTAATCAGTGGGAATAGGGGACAGGTGTGCGTAATGAAAGTTCCAGAGGGATCCGTGACAGTCAGGGTGCTCTCGATGGTGCAGCTGTAGAACGTTTTGAGGATCTGAGGACCCATGCCAAATCTTTTCAGTCTCCTGAGGGGGAATAGGTTTTGTCGTGCCCTCTTCACGACTGTCTTGGTGTGCTTGGACCATGTTAGTTTGTTGGTGATGTGGACACCAAGGAACTCGACGCTCTCAACCTGCTCCACTACAGCCCCGTCGATGAGAATGGGGGCGTGCTTGGTCCTCTTTTTCCGGTAGTCCACAATCATCTCCTTTGTCTTGATCACGTTGAGGGAGAGGTTGTAGTCCTGGCACCACACGGCCAGGTCTCTGACCTCCTCCCTAAAGGCTGTCTCAATGTTGTTGGTGATCAGGCCTACCACTGTTGTGTCATCGGCAAACTTAATGATGGTGTTGGAGTCGTGCCTGGCTGCGCAGTCTTGAGTGAACATGGAGTACAGGAGGGGACTGAGCACGCACCCCTGAGGGGCCCCTGTGTTGAGGATCAGCGTGGTGGATGTGTTGTAACCTACCCTAACCACCTGGGGGCGGCCCGTCAGGAAGTCCAGGATCCAGTTGCAGAGGGAGGTGTTTAGTCCCAGGGTCCTTAGCTTAGTGATGAGCTTTGAGGGCACTATGGTGTTGAACGCAGAGCTGTAGTCAATGAATAGCATTCTTACATAGCTGTAACTTTTGTCCAGCTGGGAAAGGGCAGTGTGGATTGCAATAGAGATTGCATCATCTGTGGATCTGTTGGGGCGGTATGCAAATTGGAGTGGGTCTAGGGTTTCTGGGATAAAGGTGTTGATGTGAGCCATGACCAGCATTTCAAAGCACTTCATGGCTACAGACGTGAGTGCTACGGGTCGGGTCTACACTGCGTAAAACAGGTTGGTGTTACAGACTCGGACTGGGAGAGGTTGAAAATGTCACTAAAGACACTTTCCAGTTGTTCAGCGCATGCTCGCAGTACACTTCCTGGTAGTCCATCTGGCCCTGCAGCCTTGTGAATGTTGACCTGTTTAAAGGTCTTACTCACATCGGCTGAGGAGAGAGTGATCACACAGTCTTCAGGAACAGCTAGTGCTCTCAAGCATGTTTCAGTGTTATTTGCATCGAAGCGAGCATAGAAGTATTTTAGCTCGTCTGATATGCTCGTGTCACTGGGTAGCTCTTGGCTGTGCTTCCCTTTGTAAGCTGTAATGGTTTGCAAGGCCTGCCACATCTGATGAGCGTCAGAGCCGGTGTAGTACGATTCGATCTTAGTCCTGTATTGACGCTTTGCCTGTTTGATGGTTCATCGGAGGGCATAGAGGGATTTCTTATAAGCTTCCGGGTTAGAGTACCGCTCCTTGAAAGCAGCAGCTCTAGCCTTTAGCTCAGTGCGGATGTTGCCTGTAATCCATGGCTTCTGGTTGGGGTATGTACGTACGGTCACTGTGGGTGTACTCCTCAATGCCATCGGATGAATCCCGGAACACATTCCAGTCTGTGCTTGCAAAACAGTACTGTAGCTTAGCATCTGCTTTATCTGACCACRTTTTTATTGATCTAGTCACTGGTGCTTCTTGCTTTAATTTTTGCTTGTAAGCAGGAATCAGGAGGATAGAATTATYGTCAGATATGCCAAATGGAGGGRGAGGGAGWGCTTTGTATGCGTCTCTGTGTGTGGAGTAAAGGTGGTCCTGGAGTTTTTTCCCCTCTGGTTGCACATTTAACATGCTGATAGAAATTTGGTAAAACAGATATAAGTTTCATTGCATTAACTTCTTGACGCACGGATCCCTTTAGCGGGATCATTTTCGTAAACAACCGCTGAAT
>NC_036858.1:4390257-4413029 GCF_002910315.2 Salvelinus sp. IW2-2015 | reverse complement strand
ATTTTTCAAATAGAACCACTTTCCAAACACTTCCGAGTTGGAATTTTCTCAGGTTTTTTCCTGCAAAATCAGTTCTGTTATACTCACAGACAATATTTTGACCGTTTTGGAAACTTAGGTGTTTTCTATCCTACTCTGTCAATTATATGGCATATTCTAGCATCTGGACCTGAGAAATAGGCAGACTTACAATGGGAACGTTATTTTTCCAAACATAAAAATTCGCCCACTAGCTTCAAGAGGTTAATCTTCCACGTAGGTCATACATTTTATTCTCCTAAGATTGCACGTTTGCTAGCAGAATGGAAAAAAAAGTGGAGGTATTCAGACCCTTTGCTATGAGACTTGAAATTGACCTCAGGTGCCTCCTGTTTCCATTGATCATCCTTGAGATTAATTGGAGTCCACCTGTGGTAAATTCAATTGATTGGACATGAATTGGAAAGACACACACCTGTCTATATAAGGTCCCACAGTTGACAGTGCATGTCAGAGCAAAAACCAAGCCATGAGGTTGAAGGAATTGTCCGTAGAGTGCCGAGACAGGATTGTGTCGAGACACAGATCTGGGGAAGGGGACCAAAACATTTCTGCAGCATTGAAGGTACCCAAGAACACAGTGGATTCCATCATTCTTAAATGGAAGAAGTTTGGAACCACCAAGACTCTTCCCAGAACTGGCTGCCCGGCCAAACTGAGCATTCGGGGAGAAGGGCCTTTGTAAGCGAGGTGACGATGGTCACTCTTACAGAGCTACAGAGTACCTCTGTGGAGATGGGAGAATTCCAGAAGGACAACCATCTCTGCAGCACTCCACCGATCAGGCCTTTATGGTAGAGTGGCCAGATGGAAGCCACTCCTCAGTAAAAGGCACATGACAGCCCGTTTGGAGTTTGCCAAAAGCCACCTAAAGGACTCAGACCATTAGAAACAAGATTCTCAAGGTCTSATGAAACCAAGGTTGAACTCTTTGGCCTGATTGCCAAGCGTCACGTCTGGAGGAAACCTTGCACCATCCCTACGGTGATGCATGGTGCTGGCAGCGTCATGCTGCGGGATGTTTTTCAGCGGCAGGGACTGAGAGACTAGTCAGGYTTGAGGGAAAGATGAACGAAGCAAGGTACAGAGAGATCCTTGATGAAAACCTGCTCCAGAGTGCTCAGGACCTCAGACTGGTGCAAAGGTTCACCTTCCAACAAGACAACGACCCTAAGCACACAGCCAAGACAACGCAGGCGTGGCTTTGGGAAAAGTCTCTGAATGTTCTTGAGTGGCCCAGCCAGAGCCCGGACTTTAACCTTTTATTTTTAATACATTGCAAACATTTCTAAAAAACAGTTTTTGATTTGTCATTATGGGGTATTGTGTGTAGATTTGATCAGTTTTAGAACAAAGCTTTAACTTAACAAAATGTGGAAAAGTCAAGMGGTCTGAATACTTTCCGAATGCACTGTAGGCCTATCCTACATAGGAAAGATTTGAAATGTATTGACTCCATTCTGACTTACATGGTCAGTCTCCTTCCAGACTATTCCTGTTATCAGATAACTCAAAGATACTTAAGTATCAAAACTGTACTGTGTTGAAGCAGAAAAATACCCACAAAACCCACTACCTTTATCTGAGCCCAACAGCCATTTCAACTTGACCCAAAAACATTTAATTGATGTACATGTAATACCAAAACAAAAATGTCCAGCTTCAGATTGATGTAATTTATTGAGTGTGTGTGTGTGTGTGTAAGACTGTGTTCGTGTGCGCGCATCAGGCCCTCATCCCACAGTGTGCATGGAATCACTATGCAATTATAATGCAATTATAATAGGAATACATTTAAAATAAAATAAATTATATGACTCAGAGTGAGGTTTAACCCCTCGCTGAACCTTGAATAGCAATTAAGAATGTGATCAATTTGACTGATTACTGGTTATGTCAGCACTGGCCTTGGGAAATGTAAGCTTGATCAGTGGTGTAGTGCAGGGGTTCCCACTTTTTCAGTCAGGCCACCCTTCCAGCATTGAGGAACACCCCCCCCCCCCCCCCTTGCGCACGCTCCACGTCTGTTACTATGGGCAAAAGCACTGTTCATGACACAAACTGTTTACACCCCTCTTGCTGGCAGAGAGAACATTTTGCAGGTTTTGAAGCTTACTTTTTTGGAATTCTATACATTTTGCCATGTCTAATGTGATAGTTGAGTGACTCAAACATTACAACAAAATCTATGGGCTAAAAAAACACAGCAAAAAAAACATTAGCTGACATGGGCTACTGGATCTGGACATTTCTGACAAGTTGAAATGGATTTATCTCTCTCCTTTTCAAATCAAAATCCAATCAAATTGTATTTGTCACATGCGCCGAATACAACAGGCGTAATTGTAACACAATAAAATAACAATGACGAGGCTATATACAGGGAATACCGGGTCAATGTGCAGGGGTACGGGTTAGTCAAGGTAATTGAAGTATTATGTACATGTAGGTAGGGATAAAGTGGCTATGCATAGATAATAAAGTAGCAGCAGCGTATGTGAAGAGTGTGAAGGAATGTGTGTGTGTGTGTGTGTGTGTGTGTGTGTGTGTGTGGCGTCAATATGCATGTGTGTGCGTGTTTTGTGTATGTGTGTGTGTTGAAGTGTCAGGGCAGTATGTGTGAGTGTGTGGGTAGAGTCCAGTGAGCGTACATCGAGTCAGTGCAACAAAAAAATACGAATAAATACAAATTAAATAATGGGGTCAGTGCAAAAAGTCCATGTAGCCATTTGATTAACAGTTCAGCAGTCTATGACCTGAGTGGCTGGAGTCTTTGAGAATGTTTTGGGCCTTCCTCTGACACCGCCTTGTATAGAAGTCTTGGATGGCAAGAAGCTTGGCCCTGTGATGCACTGGGTCYTACTCACTACCCTTTGCAGCACCTTGCGGTCAGATGCCGAGCAGTTGCCATACCAAGCGGTGATGCAACCAGTTAGGATGCTCTTGATGGTGCAACAGTATAACTTTTTTGAGGATCTGAAGACCCATGCCAAATCTTTTCAGCCTCCTGAGGGGGATCAGGCGTTGTCATGCCCTCTTCACATCCGTCTTTGGAGAATGTATTTGTTTTAGGGTTATTCTCCAGTGTGAGTGAGTAGTTCAGATGGATCTGACGGCTTACAGGCTGGGAGAACATTCAGAGATTAGCAGAGCAATCATACTCTGACACAATGGCAGTGGTGGAAAATGTACCCAATAGTTATACTTGAGTAAAAGTAAKGATACCTTAATAGAAAATGATTCAAGTAAAAGTCACCCAGTAAAATTCTAAAAGTATTTGGTTTAAAATATACTTAGGAATCACAAGTAAATGTAATTACTATAATATACTTAAGTATCAAAAGTAAAAGTATAAATCATTTCAAATTCCTTATATTAAGCAAACCAGATGGCACCATTTACTTTTTTTTATGGATAGCCAGGGGCACACTCTAACATTCAGACATTTAAAAACGAGGCAATGTGTGTTTAGTGAGTGCGCTAGATCAGAGGCAGTAGGGATGACCAGGGATGTTCTGTTGATAAATGTGTGAATTGGACCATTTTCCTGTCCTGCTAAGCATTCAAAATGAAACGAGTACTTTTGGGTGTCAGGGAAAATGTATGTAGTAAAAAGTATTGTCACGTCCTGACCATAGTTCTTATGTGTTGCTTGTTTTAGATTTGGTCAGGACGTGAGCTGGGTGGGCATTCTATGTTGTGTGTCTAGTTTGTCTGTTTCTGTGTTCAGCCTGATATGGTTCTCAATCAGAGGAAGCTGTCAATCGTTGTCCCTGATTGAGAATCATATATAGGTGGCTTGTTTTGTGTTGGGGATTGTGGGTGGTTGTCTTCTGTCTTTGTGTTCTGCACCAGATAGGACTGTTTTTCGGTTTTCACATTTTCTTGTTTTGTTGTTTGTAGTGTTCACATCTTCTTTATTAAATTATGTTGAACACTAGCCGCGCTGRATTTTGGTCCTCTCCTTCATCCCAGGAAGAAAACCGTTACAAGTATATTATTTTCTTTAGGAATGTAGTAAAGTAAAAGTAGTCAAATATATAAATAGTAAAGTACAYATACACAACAAAACTACTTAAGTAGTACTTTAAAGTATTTTTACTTAAGTACTTTACACCACTGTATAATGGTAGATAGGGTCTCAGTATYGTGGAGAGGGTATTGTTGCTGGTTCTGGAGAATGATGGAACTACATTGAGGGGTCAACAGGAGTGGAACTGAGAGAGTGGCACAGCAAAGCGAAAAAGTACCCCTTTTTACAGTTAACTGACTGAGGGAMAGTTGAAATATGGATTTGAAAATTTAAGCAAAAACATATGCCGGCTAGATTTATGATCAAGCAGTCAAACACGGGTGAACTTCACATGTCAAAACTATTCAATATGTACCAACTAAATGATCCATCAGTTAACCATAATAAAGATGGATGCCTGACATACAGTCCACATGCCAGACGGTCTTGTTCTTCTTGTTATTCTTTCCARTTAGTCTTAAAACTCTATTTGGATTACATTTTATGCCTCATTAATAGCTCAACTCGATGTGGTGTTTAATGATAGCTGGGTTGTGTTATACCAGTACTAACAGAATTTCCCACTAGTGTGGGAAATGCTTTCTGCATGCTTTGCCGGGTTCTGTAGAGCTGCAAGAAAAGCACATTTGGTGTTACTAAATGAATCAATAAATCATCCTATTTTATGGCACTGTTAGCATGGTACCTCCATGTGGCATCATCAGTATTGTGCATACTGTGTTTGGGAGGTAAGGTGCACAGAGAAAAGCTGTTGGGGCTCGCCAGGAATGGGGTGGGTTTGACTCTACACTGGCCAAGGTACGAGGGTAAGAATAACTCACTGAAGGTAACAAATGGGAACGCATGCCTGTGTCAAAATCCATTTGATGATAATACTATCTGTTGAGAAGCAACTGCTTGCTAAGTTTACAGTTAGGTTTAGGTTTAGAATAAGGGCTAGGGTTACGTTTAGGGTTAGGGTAGGGGTTAAGATTTTTTTTCACCTTTATTTAACCAGGTAGGCTAGTTGAGAACAAGTTCTCATTTACAACTGCSACCTGGCCAAGATAAAGCAAAGCAGTTGGACACATACAACAACACAGAGTTACACATGGAATAAACAAAACATACATTCAATAATACAATAGAAAAAGTCTATATACAGTGTGTGCAAATGAGGTAGGATAAGGGAGGTAAGGCAATAAATAGGCCATGGTGGCAAAGTAATTACAATTAGCCAATTAAACACTGGAATGGTAGATGTGCAGAAGATGAATGTGCAAGTAGAGATACTGGGGTGCAAAGGAGCAGAATAAATAAATAAATAAATACAGTATGGGGATGAGGTAGTTGGATGGGCTATTTACAGATGGGCTATTTACAAGTGCAGTGATCTGTGAGCTGCTCTGGCAGCTGGTGCTTAAAGCTGTGAGGGAGATATGAGTCTCCAGCTTCAGTGTTTTTTGCAGTTCGTTCCAGTCATTTGCAGCAGAGAACTAGAAGGAAGGCGGCCAAAGGAAGAATTGGCTTTGGGGGTGACCAGTGAGATATACCTGCTGGAGCGCGTGCTACGGGTGGGTGCTGCTATGGTGACCAGTGAGCTGAGATAAGGCGGGGCTTTACCTAGCAAAGACTTGTAGATGACCTGGAGCCAGTGGGTTTGGCGTCGAGTATGAAGCGAGGGCCAGCCAACGAGAGCATAGAGTCGCAGTGGTGGGTAGTATATGGGGCTTTGGTGATAAAACAGATGGCACTGTGATAGACTGCAGTTTTATGGTATGTTTGGCAGCATGAGTGAAGGATGCTTTGTTGCGAAATAGGAAGCCGATTCTAGATTTAATTTTGGATTGGAGATGCTTGATGTGAGTCTGGAAGGAGAGTTTACATTGTAGTTGAGAGTAGTGATGCTGGACGGGCAGGCAGTTGCGGCAGCGATCGGTTGAATAGCATGCATTTAGTTTTACTTGCATTTAAGGGCAGTTGAAGGCCACGGAAGGAGAGTTGTATGGAATTGAAGCTTGTCTGGAGGTTAGTTAACACAGTGTCCAAAGAAGGGCCAGAGGCATACAGAATGGCGTCGTCTGCGTGAGGTGGATCAGAGAATCACCAGCAGCAAGAGCGACATCATTGATGTATACAGAGAAGAGAGTCGGCCCAGAATTGAACCCTGTGGCACCCCCATAGAGACTGCCAGTGGTCCGGACAACAGGCCCTCTGATTGACACACTGAACTCTATCAGAGAAGTAGTTGGTGAACCAGGCGAGGAAATCATTTGAGAAACCAAGGCTGTTGAGTCTGCCGTAAGAATGTGGTGATTGACAGAGTCGAAAGCCTTGGCCAGGTGACGTGATATAGTATGTCTCTTATCGATGGCGGTTATGATATCATTTAGGACCTTGAGCGTGGCTATAGGTGCAGCCATGACAGCTCTGACAGATTGCATAGCGGAGAAGGTGTGGATTCGAAATGGTCGCTAATCTGTTTGTTAACTTGGCTTTCGAAGACCTTAGAAAGGCAGGGTAGGATAGATATAGGTCTATAGCAGTTTGGGTCTAGAGTGTCTCCCTCTTTGAAGAGGGGGATGACCGCGGCAGCTTTCCAATCTTTGGGAATCTCAGACGATACGAAAGAGAGGTTGAACAGGCTAGTAATAAGGGTTGCAACAATTTCGGCAGATAATTTTAGAAAGAGAGGGTCTGATTTGTAGGGGTCCAGATTTTGCAGCTCTTTCAGAACATCAGCTATCTGTATTTGGGTGAAGGAGAAATGGGGGAGGCTTGGGCAAGTTGCTGTGGGGGGTGCAGGGCTGTTGATCGGGGTAGCCAGGTGGAAAGCATGGCCAGCCGTAGAAAAATGCTTATTGAAATTCTCAATTATAGTGGATTTATCAGTGGTGACAGTGTTTCCTAGCCTCAGTGCAGTGGGCAGCTGGGAGGAGGTGCTCTTATTCTCAGTGTCCCAGAACTTTTTTGAGTTTGTGCTACAGGATGAAAATTTCTGCTTGAAAAAGCTAGCCTTAGCTTTCCTAACTGCCTGTGTATATTGGTTCCTAACTTCCCTGACAAGTTMCATATCACGGGGGCTATTCGATGCTAATGCAGAACGTCACAGGATGTTTTTGTGCTGGTCAAGGGRAGTCAGATCTGGAGAGAACCAAGGGCTATATCTGTTCCTGGTTCTACATTTTTTGAATGGAGCATGCTTATTTAAGATCGTGAGGAAGGCACTTTTAAAGAATAACCAGGCATCCTCTACTGACGGGATGAGGTCAATATCCTTCCAGGATACCCGGGCCAGGTCGATTAGAAAGGCCTGCTCGCTGAAGTGTTTCAGGGAGCGTTTGATAGTGATGAGTGGAGGTCATTTGACCGCAGACCCATTACGGATGCATGCAATGAGGCAGTGKTCGCTGAGATCTTGGTTGATAACAGCAGAGATGTATTTGGAGGGCAAGTTGGTTAGGATGATATCTATGAGGGTGTCCATGTTTACGGATTTGGGGTTGTACCTGGTGGGTTCATTGATAATTTGTGTGAGATTGAGGGCATCAAGCTTAGATTGTAGGATGGCCGGGGGGTGTTAAGCATGTGCCAGTTTAGGTCACCTAGCAGCATGAGCTCAGAAGATAGATGGGGGGCAATCAATTCACATATGGTGTCCAGGGCACAGCTGGGGGCAGAGGGTGGTCTATAGAAAGCGGCAACGGTGAGAGACTTGTTTCTGGAAAGATGGATTTTTAAAAGTAGAAGCTCGAATTGTTTGGGTACAGACCTGGATAGTAAGACAGAACTCTGCACTTCAGGTTAGGGTTAGAGCTAGGGTTAGGGTTAGTAGATAGTTTGTTGAAATGTTACTGATAGTCTGTAAATAGTCTATAAAGCATCTACAGATAATTATTCAAATAAAATGGTAKAATTTTTCGTGTACGCATACGTAATAATCTGTTGTAATTCCAGACTGTGGAATGACCTGCTCCTTTTCAAGACGGATGTCATCTTCATTTATCTTACTCCCACCAGACAGGTGTCTTCTTTGATCAAGCCTGAAGCRACCAGCCTCTACTGAAAACAGACAGCCAGGGATAGTTCACTATCTTGAATGGGAGCAACAGGTTTCGTAGCCCAGAGTGCTGCAGACGAGAGCTTGTTAGCATATGGTGGCCTGGATGGACCACAGTTTGAAGAGGCTCCAGCCAGTCAGRGCAGTTTAGCTGAGGGCTATCTGACACAGTGTCCTCAGAGRCAACAGATCTCTGCCTGCTAGAKGTGATGCTGTCTGACAGCCGAGTCAGGGAGTAGGGATGGAACACATGCCACCGCCAACACGACGGGATTGTTTGTCACAAGAAAACAGTACATTTAATCACAATGACTGATTATAGATTGCATGTACACAGAGATCCAGTACACTCTGWGAAATAAAGGTTTAGATSTGTTCTCTAAGAGGTACAACCACTGGGGTGCAGACTTAGGATAACTAGAGTTTAAAACAAGCTTTGTGGAATGTKAAAAAATGTTGGGGCGGAACAAATAGTTACGGTGGAGGTGAGTACAACTACACTGAACAAGAATATAAACGCAACATGCAATATTTTCAGATTTGACTGAGTTACAGTTCATATGAGGAAATCAGTCAATTGAAATAAATAAATTAGGCCCTAATCTATGGATTTCACATGACTGGGAATACAGATATGAGTCCTGTTGGTCACAGATACCTTTAAAAAAAGGTAGGGACGTGGATCAGAAAACCAGTCAGTATCTGGTGGGACCACCYTTTGTCTCATGCAGCACAACACATCTCCTTCGCATCTGCTTTGAATTGATCAGGCTGTTGATTGTGGCCTGTGGAATGTTGTCCGAAGTTGCTGGATATTGGCATGAACTGGAACACGCTGTCGTACACGTCGATCCAGGGCATCCCAAACTTGCTCAATAGGTGACATGTCTGGTGGGTATGCAGGCCATGGAAGAACTGGGACATTTCCATCTTCCAGGAATTGTGTACAGATCCTTGCAACATGGGGTCGTGCATTATCATGCTGAAACATGAGGTGATTGGGGCGGATGAATGGCACAACAACAGAAAACCACTCAACCACAAAACGCCATAAAGGCTGTCTGCCATCTGCCTAGTACAGTTGAAACTGGGATTCATCCACTTCTCCAGCGTGCCAGTGGCCATTGAAGGTGAGCATTTGCCCACTGAAGTTGGTTGTGACGCRAAACTGCAGTCAGGTCAAGACCCTGGTGAGGACGACGAGKATGCAGATAAGTTTCCCTGAGACAGTTTCGACAGTTTGTGCAGAAATTCTTTGTTTGTGCAAACCGACAATATGATCAGCTGTCCAGGTGGCTGGTCTCAGATAGATCCCGCAGATGAATAAGCCTGATGTGGAGGTCCTGGGCTGGCGTGGTMTTCATGTGATCTGCGGTTGTGAGGCCACTTGGACGCACTGCCAAGTTCTCTAAAAGAACATTGGAAGCGGCTAATGGTAGAGAAAGGAACATTCAATTTTCTGCCAATTGCACGCTGCCTCAAAACTTGAGACATCTGTGGCACTGTGTTGTGTGACAAAACTGCACATTTTAGAGTGGCCTTTTAGTGTCCCCAGGACAAGGTTCACCTGTGTAATGAGCATGCTGTTTAATRGGCTTCTTAAAATGCCACACCTGTCAGTTGGATGGATTATCTTGGCAAAGGAGAAACACATTTGTGCGTTTACGTTTTTTGTGCATATTGAACATTTCTGGGATCTTTTATTTCAGCTCATGAAAAATTTGACCAACACTTTACATGTTGCGTTTATATTTTTGTTGAGTGTATGTACCTGTAACTAATGGTACCACCCCTGCAGACCTAGGCAGAAAATAGTTGTATTTTGTTGTTTATTTCAATACTTGTGGAAGTCGAATGTAGAGAATCAACTAAAGGTAACTATTGGRAATAACAAAGATATTAAGAACAATTCAAAAAAAATCTCAACTAATTCAAATAGACAGAACACACATTGGGTCATTTTTTTACCCATCCATTTGGGTCACTTAGTTGGGTTATTGAGCTATGATCCACCGGGTCAGATCCAAAGACTGGAGGCATGGCTTAMTAGGGTAGTGGCTTTCAGATAGTTATTTTTGGCCAGCTGTGAGAGCAAGTGTCATTCTGGTTCATCTGTTCTGTTGTATTGTCAACACATGTTAAGCACTGGCACTTTTGTAGCTTAATGAGTTTTACACATGTTGAGTTGCCCGTGTATATCCCAATGTTGGGATCGTTACCACATTGTTATAATATTMAAATAATGTATTATATTAAAATACATTTTTATATAAAAATGTTTTGTGTTGAAATATGTAATGTGCAAAAATATTGAAGAAAAATTGACATTTGCAGTATAGAAACTTAAAGGGAAATTTCACAGCTGCTCACTATTCTGTATATGCACAAAATAACAAAGTATGGGTCTCTGGACACTGTAGAGCTTAAATTAACTTTCTTGAACTTACTGTACTTTCTCAACTACAACTGCAAAGTTCCTTCAGCAGAGATTTGTTAGTGCTAAAAAATTTGTTAGTGCTAAAAACGTATTTACTCTGAGGTCTCTTAATTCGTCTGAGAACACTGCATTACGTTGTACCTCTATTGAGGCTGTTTGGAGGAAACAGCCTAATGTAGCTTTTTACAAGTTTACGTTTTTCTTTCTTATGTCTTAAGGGCCCATAATCCCTTTTGCTCCAAACCGTTTTCTTTCATGTCAAAGAAGTACATGCTAAGCACAGCGACAGGTGTGTGCACTTTCAATTTACTCCAGTTTCACTTCCTCTATTTCTGTTTTAGGGCGAAAAGGATTTTTGATTTGTGTATGAAAATGGTATGGAACTTGGTTACTTTTTAACTGAAGTTTTGGTCTGAGTTATACAATTCCCACAAGTGTTATTTGATGTGAATAAAAGACAAAAAACTATTCTTAAGGTAAGATCATGTCTTATTTACAATTTATCTTAAGATCTCGTTCCTCCTGCCCTAATGTTTATTTCACATTTTATTCTTCCTAATAACAGATGGAACTTTGTCACTGTGTATTAGATACCTACTAAACTAAGCCCAATGTTTTCTCAGCACGGTATCGTATTGTTTGTAATTGAGACCTCTTCCTTGCTTCCCTTGTGTAACGATGAAGACGATCCGTTAACATCTTTTCTTATCTCATTGTCATTCTCCACACACATGAAAGGGAGTCAAACAGGGGAAAGAAAGAATGAATTCCYTTGTGTTTTCTGGACTGACTCAACTCCTGTGAATTTTTGCAGGCTTCTTATGGAATGCATCAACAGGGGCCTACTGATGGGGTGGGGAAACAGCGACAATGATGAAATACCAGTGAAACACTCAGCCCCCAAACTGCCATCTTCCCTCCCTTTCACTTACATCACTCATTCAATACATCATTGCAAATTCCGTAATTTGGGCCATTTGCCTATTGAAGTTGATGCAAATTGCTAATAGATTTTATCTAGCTAAATTCAGAGAAGAGATACTGACATAGCCTTGAAGCTGAGACCTTGGTTACGGATAATATTCATCTATTCATCTAAGAGTTCATTCTCTTCAGCTACATTTTCTTCATACATGCATGTATTAAGAGAACGTCATATTTCTGTAACTGCTCACTACATGACATGATGCTACATGTGGTTCAATTAATATTGTGCGTAGCTGTGTGGTACTGTTCATCTGATGCGTAACACTTTCTTTAGATGAGATTATAGCAATACCTTAATTAGTAAAATATTCCTGAAGCTAAATCTGCAGGTATACAAGAGAGTCTCATAGCAACTAGTCACATATTAAGTGTATTTCCTTGACGGTGCTGTTTAATTGAAGTCTAATKCAATCTAGCTTCTTTCAGTTTAATTAATGATGTATGCGGGGATATCATTATGATGGAATGTGCCTCATTGATTAAACCTTCCGACGAAATGAAGTCTGCCACTTCTGCTTTACTCATGATACGGTGGTGAAATGTCAACCCCTGGGGGTGTGAAAACTCCAGCCATGATTTCCATCATTTTATTTTCTAATTAAACGTAGGAACATATTGAGCTTATTTGAACTCATATAAAGGCAGACTGTTGAAACGCTGGTGCTCTTTAAGCCTCGGCAGGATGCTAAAAGAAAGCCTTGAACACTCTTGTCGCCAGGAACACAAAGATGGAAACAACAATCCCTAAACTACCAAGATGGTAGAATTCAGCCTTAATTAGACATTTTACAACTAATGTTTGCAGTCAGCCGTCTTCTCATATTTCTATCCTCAAATTGCTTTTTTAGGAACAATTTATTTTAGTTTTTTTTTTGTAGTGTTTTTCTGTTCGTTTTCACAGATCTTGTGGAAAATGTTGGAAAGCAGTTGTGCTTCAGTCAGCTGTTGGAAAACCACCACATCTCATTTGAAGTATTTGACAAAGATGTGTCGACATATAAGAGGAGGTGCTTTGAGAGAAGAAGCCCAGTGGATTTGTCCGAGTTAAAAGCACTCTGTGCCTGAGAAAGAGGCTTGAGTCAAACTGGAATGAACCCATGTGTTAGCTGATGTAGAGTAATGATTAATAATCCACAGCCCCAACACCTGCTCCTCTGGAATGGATTGCCTTGCCTTGGGATGCGAGAAGTCATTTATATCACTTATGTTCCCCCAAACATTAGGCCTTCCAACACCACCAGTGCAATTCTTTAGTGCTACAGAAATCTTGCTTTTAACTTTGATTTCACATAGAAAATAATTCATTTTATGAAGGCAGGAGCAAAAATGCACATTTACTGAATGAGAGGTATTGAAGACATGCTACAAACACTCATTTCCCCATATTTTTTCCTGGTTGAGATGTGATCTCAGCCATTGAAACAGCACATGCATTTTGGTTGCATGACTGTTTGGATCTTTATCATATTCTGTTTGTTGCTGAGGCATACTGTAGCATGCGAGCAACATACTAAGGAGTGTTGTCAAAGACTCATATTGGGCAGGGTTTCTCTGACTAATGCCAGGTTTCTGTGAGTCAGTCCTGGAGGGCACCTGTCTGTCTGTCTGTCTGTCTGTCAAAACAGATCTACCCCCTCTCTGCCCTCTTAAACAGCACTCCAAAGTTTTTGCCCATGCCTCAACAGTCACTGAGCAAAGCACAGACGAGTTTCAAATCCATTCTTGGCAAAGAAGACTATACTTAGATATCCAGAGTGAAGTTTATTATTGAACGTGGCTACCCTTATGTAAAAAACACATGACTTCACATGTGGAAAATCACATAACGTTTTGCACATGTGAACTCATGTTCAACCATGTGTTTTTGGAACACTTCACGTGTCATGATGTGGATTTTCACATGTGAAAACGTGTTTTGGTTCACATCACATAACCTTTCACGTGTGGATAAAAATGTTCACGTGATTTCATAGGGGATGCCCTGCAAACAAAAATGTATCTTCAGAACACAGACAGTGCTTTTAACTTAAATATCTGGCACACTTTGACATGCATTGCTTGTTTATACAGTAGTTCTTATTCAACATGGCCTTACCTGAGATTTGAACTCACAACATGAGTTGGTTCACTGCATTCTAATCTTGATGCTACACTACCATTCTGTATCAATAACCGATTTCACTTGTATTACTACCCTTTGGACTTCAAAGTAGAACTCAGCTTTGTTAAAAACATACTGAAGAAAAACAACTATATTTAGCACAGTGATTCAGGAGTAACATTAAAACAGAATAATTTGCCCCACGATCATTAGACTACTATACAGAAAACCCTTACATTGCTGAAATAAGTCAATTCAATTGTCAGAATAACTGATAACTAAAATAGCAGTGAAGATGACACTCCTTTGCTAAGTGCAAAATAGTATAGGTAAGGAATGGGATTTTTGTGGCGCAGCAGAAAGGTCAGTGCACCTCAAATACTAGAGGTTGTGAGTTKAAATCCCAGCTGAACAGTGATAACACATGCAATTGCTAAAGTGATAACATGTGAAGTTTCAAAAACACATATTTTCAAATGTGAAGTGTTCCAAAAACACATTTTTAGAAGTGAAATGTCATGTGAAGTGTTCCAAAAACACTCTCACATGAAATCATGGGATTTTCCATATGTGAAATGATGTGGTTCAACATGTGATAAKATGAATCTTCACTGTTAGCCATTGCTGTTKATTTTGCAGTACATTTTTGTCATTTTACGGTAAATTTCTACAGTAAATGTTTTGCTATATATTTACTGTGAATCGCAATGCACTTTGGTACTTTTTGGCCCATCCTGCAAATGAATTTGGCACGCCTCGCTTGCAATTGTTTTAAACGTATAGGATACTAGTTCAGATGCACTTATAGCACAAACTCTTTTTTTAATCTGTAATTTTATAGTAAGTTACCGACTACCAAGATTCAGTGAAAATAGTGGAAACAACTTTTATTATATTTCTACAGCTGAACTGTATTTTTACAGTAAATATACTGCACAACAATGAACTGTAATCAGGAAGTTCACAGAAATTCTAATTCCAATTAAGTAACATTTGGAATTGGGTTCTAAATTGACTGGAACTGACCTCAACATTGGTTAGCACACTGAGGATGCAACCACACCTAGGGTTTGAAGTCACAAGCTCTTGAATGCCAGCAACCTGAGATTTCTGCTTCCCCARCAGGTCTGTGGCCATGACAGAGATCGGCCACAGATTTATTGACAGTAATACATTTCTGCACGTTGCTAAAAGTTGCCCGGAATCAAGTCAATAACCATGCAGTTAACTGACACCAACTAAAAAGTAGCTGTGCTCYGGTAAACACACAACTGCCAACACCCGCAGATCTGATAGAATCTAMCTCTAAGTTTTCATAAATGGCCTCGGGATCTTGAACTTGCCACCTTTTAGTTTGTAGTGCATCAATGTCACAGCAGTGCCACCAGATGGTTATTTGTTACCAAGACCATATATCCACACACTCTCAATAATCAAAGTACGGTTATGGTACAGAGTTGTTCCCTGATGTACAAAAAGGTCACAGGTACACACAAGGTACCTTCAGAGTTACACATAGGAACTCACCTGGTACTGGTCTGTACCTTTTAGAGTATATGTGCGCATAATCTATTATAATGGGACATTTTTCTTCCCAATATATTCAATATAATGCTGCGTACGTAACCATGTGGGAGGTGAGAATTTACAAGTTGTGGAGTCATAAATACCAGTTGAGAAACGTCAATTGACTAAATGGCCAACAAGCTGCAGCAACCATAAACTAAAAGTACAGCTATCATGAGTTCAAAAATCATATTAATAGATTGCTTTRKWTAAATAATGTTTTGTTGTTACATTTAACTGCTGAATATGCTGTTATCGAGGTTATTTCCTTAGTAGGTGATGTCAGAGGTCAGCATGTGGGAGAGCTCAGGGATGATAGACGCATTTCCCACTGGCAATTACCAGTTGGAGGGCTGTTCAAGTGTATTTTATGTGGTAAATATACACTTCCCACTTGGTTAGTAATGCAGGATTAGGTACAATCATTACTGTACATTAAAATGTAGGTGAGGGGCAATGTGCTGGCAGGGGCTCATTGGCATATTGTGGAAACATTGTACCAGTTTAAGTGGTTTTATCGTTATTTTGATAAAGGTTGAGCACCTCTTTTGACACTGTCAGTTCTACAATTTTTGAACGAATTTGTGAAAATCAAGAGCTGTGCTTCTTCCAAAAGCTTAACAGCAGCTGGTTCAGAGGAAGTTAATGTTGAATCTTTAATAACTTGCTATTAACTACTTGTAAATTGGCTAATGTAAAATTCCCTTAAATTTGCTGTAGCTAATCTGTCACATTCACAGTGATRTGACAGTATAGTAGGTAAGAATTACAATAGCATGGTGACTAGCAATGAATGAAATAGAGTATCACTCTGCAGACCTGACAGTACATCAGCATAATGTTTTCACCTTCATACAACACACAAGTTTAACTGAGATGACATTCACTATCATGGGAGAACAAAATGAGTAGCTGAAATTCACACCTAAAAGYAAACACTCCGGCAGTCTTCTGATAGGATGCCGTTGCTACAGTATGCAGCCAATCAGCAAGTGATGTGAATGTTATCAACAGAAACATCAGTGGAGGCACAATAGGTTACTGCTATTGTTTGCCAGTAATGTTATTGACTTTCACAATAACTTACTGACAAAGTAGTCTCCAGTTAAGAAATTAAAATGTCCACTAACGGTTGGCACAAATACACATATATTTAACCACGCCCCAAATATGTGAATGAGCCTCAACCAGTACATTGCCCCCACAGCTCTTGATATTTTAAAGCGCAGTGATGATCGTACCTTATATTCAAAATGTTGGGTGGAAAAATCTCACAGACCGACAGGGTACCGAACTGTACAATATGAGTTTGTATGTGTATCTGTGAAGTGTACCTTTTGACCTTTTTGTACCCCAGGGAAGAACATTCTATCCTAACAATACCATTATTTTTMAGTATTTTACCGTTTTTTCTGATTGCTTAGGCACTATCTTTGAAACTATAGGGCATTTTTGCAAAACTCTACACACTAACCACAAAACCTTACACCATCATTTGAATAAGCACATGACGCACCAACTACACACTGATGGTATGAAGGAAAAACACTTGTGGCATTTTCTTTTTCTGTGTGCAGGGCATAGCAGTTTGCACTAAAGTCTTGTCATACATGTAGTAAACAAACATACACACAGGTATCCAAATGTGTAAAGTATGGATGTGTATTCCAAACATAACACACTATCAATACAAAAAGGTGAAAAAGTTTTTTTTTTCTCAAAATATTTTAACACTCCTCAAACAACAAAAGCGCAGTAGAAGAAAAAAACTTTTGTGCTAGAAAAAAAAGCACTCATAGGACACCGCGTCAATTGTCCCTGGGAACAGCGTGGTAGGCAACATCACAATGTGTGCGCAATTAGTCAGACGGTGTCCGTCATCATGCCACTTCTTGGGCCTTTACAATAACTGCCCACCATTATCACCTTCCTTGACACCCTGCATAAGATCCTCATTTCCCAATGACCAGAGGAAATGGGCCAGAGCGTCCCAGGTTTTTTCATCAGGGACAATGTTAGTTTCCACCGGGTTGCTCTGGTTCGCAATTGGTTATTGACCATCCGCATGTTTCGGCGCTCAAGCTTGCCACCATATTCTCCATTTCTTAAACACCAATAGAAGAAGTTATTTGCAAAGGGTCGTTGGAAGTATATACAATCGCCAACGCACCACCCAATGTACCCTTCCAGCGATGGAGGAGGGCCTGTGGAACGTAACGAGGGGGCATGCCAGCTGGATACGTCACTCCAGACACTACTTCCCCCTGCTATTTAGCCAGAGAGAACATCGCTGTGTGATGTTGATGAGGTGCTTGTCCAGAACCAAATAGGAGAACAGGATACACCTATTATTTGTGTTTTTCTCCTGTAATGTTTTGTCTTTTACTGTTCGTTCCCGAATCTGGATGGAAATAACAGGTTCTGAGAAAAAAGTACAGTTAATATTTTACACCCCTACATTTCTGTTTATAGTGTAAATATTATGAATATTGCATACATTACTGTAGTATATTTGTCACATACATGTACGTGTGAGTCTATGACAAACTGCGTGGACTCCACTGCACATGACATGCAAGACAACAAGATTTAGTAGTGTTTTACATTTGTCACAGCCGTGTTAGTTGGCGTGTATAAGAAGCTAATCATTTGATGGTTTGTGTAGAGTTTTGATCAAAACACAATTTTGAGAGTTTTAAATTGTTTGATTAAGTGTTGGTTTTGCAAGAGATGTTGACGTTTTGTGTGTGTGTTTCGGGGGTGTAGCGTCTAGAGAAAGAGCCATAGTTTCAGAAATCATATGTAAGCAATTGTCAACTTATTTTTCTTGTCATTTTATTTTCTGCCCCACTCAGGACCTCTCCCACGTCAGGGCCACTCACTTTTTCTCACCATTCAGTAGGTGGCTAGCGAGCAAGCAACCACTTAGACCACATACATTTTCATATTGCCATGATTTGTAAGAGCCTTTCTGATTGATTATGAATGACACAAGGAACTCACACAAGTGACATTCTATTTATTTATTTATGCATTTTTTTTTACTTTTGTATGAATCAGTTACCCAATCAAGGCAGGGCCCCCCAGGTTACCCACGTGGCCCCCAACATCTCCTCCCCATCTGATTAGCAGAGTGGCAGCAGAAGGCCTGTCTACACTATTGAAGAGCGGCTCCTGAGTCCATCCTGTGGTTTGAATGTTGCCTTAAAAAAAATACTAATATACAGGTAGATATAGTGTATATGCATATATTTCCTTATTTCTTAAAAAAAATAATAATTGTAAAGCAAAAAAATTTGCTCCACTCTTTGCACCTCAGGGGCCGGGCCCAGGGCTTCAGCCCGGTAAAGCGCCCTGCATTTAATCTGTCCCTGGACCCCTAATGTATTACAGTCAAACGCCTCTATGACTGTATATAAGTTCATTTCCATATATCAATGACACTTAACAAATAAGTTGAATTGTTCAGAACATTGCAGTAAACGCTTACACGCTTTGGCGATGAAAGAGTACATAAGCATTTATGTTATCTGACCCTATCAGCCACTGCATAGCTGTTGACATGCCTGAATGGTGGACAACATTCTTCAAAGCTGCCGGACTTGAGATACTGGGGACTTCAGTAGGTACCGAAGCAAGACTAACCTGGGAGCACGCCGCAGTCTCTCTCACACAGCCATCTCTGTCAACAGTATTGTATGTAACCATCAAATTTTATACAAATATTACAGGCGAAAAGCACTACATATTCACTTTGTACATTTACCCATTCTTCAGACTTGGACTGGATAATTACCCAGTATATTTAGTTGACCCATCCTGTTGAGTGTTCTGATATACATTAAATAAAAGGTATTCACCCTTGACATGAGAGTGCACTGATTTTAGATCTTTTGAATCATAAAGCTCTAAGCGTGTCTTGATATTGAAGTCACAAAAGTAAAAACACTGAAGAACAACTCCAAACATGTGTCAAAAGTTATTTGTTTTGTAATCTAACGATTGAAAATAAAAAATTTATACCAAAACTTTATTGCATTTGGTCGATTCCCAAAATGTGTCCATTAATAGTTAGAGTTAGTTCATCGTTCCTCGGGGAAACTGTTCTGCTGACAACAGGTGTAGTTTTTCATATTGCTGACAAGGACTCAACTTTGGATGGGAATGACCCATTGGTTTTATAAAAGTCTGGGAGACTACAGGAGAGAGAGCATGAGTTTGAGTGAGTACATTAAATCCAATCCAACCAGTTGCCCGTGGAATAATATGCTTATGCGATCACACCAGGCAAGACATGCCATAGTGAAGGAATTTATAGATGCATCAAGTATGCTATATGAGGGAGCCTAGTCTCTTGTGGCACCTGAAGGAGACAGATAGAGGGTAGGTGGTGTGCTTGAAAGAGAGCCCTCACCCTGACCTCCCCACTGGCCCAGGGCCTCCTGGCCTACCCTTCTAATCGCATGTCGCTCTGACAGGGAGTTACTACAGGAGTAGCATGTGTATGGTGAAATAGGATCATCCACTCATATGAGTGGTGTAATAGTACCCTTGATACTCTTGTAATAGTATCATGCAATATACAGCTAAAAACAATAATATCATGACTTTACTGCCAGCAGAGTGCTCCATGGGGAGTGCTCCATGGGAGTGCCTCCTGTTCCTGCTCCATTGTGCCTGCTCCAGTTCCTGCTCCATGGAGTGTGCTATAGGTAGTGCTCCATGTTCCCTGCTGTTAGCAAGTCGACTTGGGATCAGATAAATGTCGCTGCCTTGTAGAATGGTGGCATCTCTCTCTACCAGCTCTTAAGGAATCAGATGACAAACCTTGCAGAGATTAAACAAATAAATGATACCTGTATTAGTCTTCATGTATCAGTTTGCCTTATTTCATGATCATGTTGTAAATGACAACAATAGCGTGGATTAATAAATATTAACATGCATCAAGTGAATTTATATTATGCACCACGTCTCATCTCACAACAATTCTTACCTCGACTTATTCCATCATGGCAACAATCATGCTCCTCCTTATTTTACTGTGACAATAGTTACTGTACTTAGATGCTGTGATTGTTGGTCCTGATTTTGTAGCCCAACTGGTCTCCTATATGGGTGAAATCTCGGGAAAATTGTGTCTAGGTAGCTAGCTAGCTAGTGACAACCCTAGTAAGTATTGACTCTATTGCTAAGTAGGCTTCACCTCCAATTACATCTTGTTAGCTATAGCTAGCGCTAGCTATGGATCTAGTAACGTGAGGGAAGCACACTTAGAAAAAAGGGTTCCAAAAAGGATGCTTTGCAAGAGATAGGGTTCTACCAAGAACCTTTTGATCGGACAGAAACCCTTTCGGGATAACAAGGGTTCTATCCAGCACCCAAAAAGATTCCCTATGTGTGACAAATCCAAAGACCCCTGTATGGTTACTAAAGCACCTTTTTTATGATGAGTGTCGTCAGAGTGTAGTATTTTTGACACATGCCACGATCTTCTTGTTTTACGTGCTGAATACATAGCTATCATAGGTGCTAGATAATGGTTTACATAATTGCAGTTTATAGTTTTAATTATCTAGCTAGCTACGTGTAAAACTGACAGGCTGTGAAAATGTTTACTAGTTAGCTAGCTTATTAATCAATAAACTAGCTAGCTTACTTAGCTAGCTTGACCCTCACTCTAAGTAATGTTTAGCTTACCCATGTTGTTCGCGGACAACTCAACATTCTTCTTGCAAATCCCGGTCGACTCCTTCTGCCATACTCCGTCTCTCGGTCTTTCTTCTAGTTCAAAACCTTATGACTGCAGGTTGCAGGGCTTTGCTACCAGCAGGCAACATGGAGTACTCTGTGGCAGGTACTGTAAGTCATGATTATTATTGTTTTCTTTACATTGCATTATACGGATTACAAGGACTAGATACTATTATTCCACTCATATGCCCTATGCCACCATACAATGTCCTACTCCTTAGTAACTCCCCTGTCAGAAGACTGCGATTAGAGGTTAGGCAGGAGGCCCTGGGCCAGTGGAGACTGATTAGAGGGTTAGCAGGAGCCCTGGGCCAGTGGGAGGTCAGGGTGAGGGTCTATTTTCAAGGCACACTCACTACCTTATCTATGTCTCTTTTTGGGTGCTAACAGAGCAGAATGATCTGTTCATTCTTTCCTCGATCCTGACTCGTCTCGCCAGTCGCTGCGGGTGAAAAAAACAATCCCCAAAGCGTTTAATTGCTGCACCAACCATGCTTTCACCGTAGGCAATGTATTGCCACAAGTGATGAGCAGTGCCTGGTTTCCCAGATTACGCTTGCATTCAGGCCAAAACAGTTCAATCTTGTGTGACTTCATGAGAAAAAGCATAGAGAAAGCATCGTGATGCCATCTATTTGAAGTGCACCGTCCCTCTGCGAGCAAATCACCCCCACAACACTGATGCTGCCACCCCCGTGCTTCCATGGTTTGGGAGTCTTCCGGCTTGCAAGCCATTCCCTTTTCCCTCCCAAAGATAACGAGTGGTCATTTATGGCGCAAACAGTTTATATTTTTGTTTCTCAGACAGAGGACATTTCTCCAAAAAGTACGACTTTTCCCCATGTGCAGTTGGCAAACCGTAGTCTGGGCTTTTCTGTATGATGGTTTTGGAGCACTGGCTTCTTCCTTGCTCAGCGCCTTTAAGTTTATGTCGATTTTAGGACCATTTTAACTGTGGATATAGATGACTTTGTGTACCTGTTTCCTCCAGCATCTTTCACAAATGTCCTTTTGCTGTTGATTTGCATTTTCGCACCAAAGTACGTTCATCTCTAGGAGACAGAACGCATCTCCTTCTTGAGCGGTATGACGCTGCGTGGTTCCATTGGTGGTTATACTTGCGTGCTATTGTGTTACAGGTGAACGTCGTTACCTTCAGGCATTTGAAAATGCTCCAAGGATGACCAGAACTCTGTGGACGTCTACACTTTCTTTTCTGAGTCTTGGCTGATTTCTTTTGATTTTCCCATTGATGGCTCAAGCAAGAGCACTGAGTTTGAGGTAGCCTTAAATACATCACCAGGTACACCGGCAATTGCCTATCAGAAGCTTCAAAAGCCATTGCACATCATTTTCTAGAATTTTACCAAGCTGTGAAAGTGCACAGTCAACCTTAGATGCATGCAATCTTCTGACCCACTGGGAATTGTGATTACAGTGAATTATACATGAAATAATCTGTCTGTAAACAATTGTTTGGAAAAATGACTGGTCACATACACAAAGTAGATTGTCCTAACCGACTTAGCCAATCAGATTAACAAGACATTTGTGGCGTGGTTAAAAATGAGTTTTAATGACCTCCAACCTAAGTGTATGTAAACTTCTGAGTTCAACTGTACGTATTGGACGAGGCAGGTTTTCAACCTTTGCCAAAAACAAGGGGCCGCGGCAGAATATAACTGGACACCAGTTGCCATCAGTCAACGTTCCGGGACTACCTTCCATGGCTCTAGCTCAAGACAACATTGCATGTGATGTGGATGAGTCTTAATTGACCAACCCACAAAGAAGCACAAAAGAAGGCACATTTCTG
>NC_036858.1:4373219-4390232 GCF_002910315.2 Salvelinus sp. IW2-2015 | reverse complement strand
TCCTTGGGAGCATTTTCCAAATGCCTGAAGGTACGACGTTCATCTGTACAAACAATAGCACGCAAGTATAAACACCATGGGACCACGCAGCCGTCATACCGCTCAAGAAGGAGACTCGTTCTGTCTCCTAGAGATGAACGTACTTTGGTGCGAAAAGTGCAAATCAATCCCAGAACAACAGCAAAGGACCTTGTGAAGATGCTGGAGGAAACAGGTACAAAAGTATCTTTATCCACAGTAAAACGAGTCCTATATCGACATAACATGAAAGGTCGCACAGCAAGGAAGAAGCCACTGCTCCAAAACCATCATAAAAAAGCCAGACTACGGCTTGCAACTGCACATGGGGACAAAGATCGTATTTTTTGGAGAAATGTCTGATGAAACAAAAATAGAACTGTTTGGCCATAATGACCATCGTTATCTTTGGAGGGAAAAGGGGGAGGCTTGCAAGCCGAAGAACACCATCCCAACCATGAAGCACGGGGGTGGCAGCATCATGTTGTGGGGGTGATTTGCTGCAGGAGGGACTGGTGCACTTCACAAAATAGATGGCATCACGATYCCTTTTCTCTCATGCCTTTTCTCTCATGAGTCACACAAGATTGAACTGTTTGGCCTGAATGCCAAGCGTCAAATCTGGAAACCAGGCACTGCTCATCACRTGTGCAATACCATTGCTACGGTGAAGCATGGTGGTGGCAGCATTACGCTTTGGGGATGTTTTTCAGCCGCAGCGACTGCGAGACTAGTCAGGATCGAGGGAAAGATGAACAGATCATTCTGTCTCTGTAGCACCCAAAGAGAGACAGATAGAGGTAGTGAGTGTGCTTGAAATAGAGCCCTCACCCCTGACCTCCCACTGGCCCAGGGCCTCCTGCCTAACCCTCTAATCAGTCTCCACTGGCCCAGGGCCTCCTGCCTAACCCTCTAATCGCAGTCTCTCTGACAGGGAGTTACTACAGGAGTAGGACATTGTATGGTGCATAGGGCATATGAGTGGAATAATAGTACTCTAGTCTTGTAATCGTATCATGCAATGTAAAGGAAAACAATAATATCATGACTTACAGTACTGCCACAGAGTACTCCATGTTCCTGCTGGTAGCAAGCCTCAACCTGCCAGTCATAAGGTTTTGAACCTAGAAGAAGYCCGAGAGACGGGAGTAGGCAAGAAGGAGTCGACCGGGATTTGCAAGAAGAATGTTGAGTTGTCCTGAAAAACATGGTAAGCTAACATTACTGAGTGAGTGTCAAGCTAGCTACAGTAGCTAGCTAGCTTATTGATTAACTAGCTAGCTAACTAGTAACATTTCACAGCCTGTCAGTTTTACACGTAGCTAGCTAGATAATTAACTAAACTGCAATTATCGTAAACCATTATCTAGCCACCTATGATAGCTATGTATGTCAGACGTAAAACAAGAAGAATCGTGGCATGTGTCAAAAATAATACATGCTGACGACACTATCATAAAAAAAGGTGCTTAGTAGAACCATACAGGGTTCTTTGATTTGTCACCATAGGGGAATGCTTTTTGGTGCTGGATAGAACCCTTGTTATCCAGAAAGGGTTCTTCTGATCAAAACGGTTCTTGGTAGAACCCTATCTCTCTGCAAAGAATCCTTTTGGAACCCTTTTTTCTAAGTGTAGCTTCCTCACGTTAACTAGATCCCATTAGCTAGCTAGCTATAGTCTACAGATGTAACTTGGAGGTGAAGCCTACTTAAGCAATAGAGTCAATACTTAATAGGGTTGTCACTTAGCTAGCTAGCTACCTAGACACATTTTCCCGAGATCACCATCATAGAGACAGTTTGGCTACAAAATCAGGACTCAACAATCACAGGCATCTAAGTAAACAGCTAACTATTGTCAGTAAAATAAGGAGGAGCATGATG
The DNA here is from genome assembly GCF_002910315.2 of Salvelinus sp. IW2-2015. Taxonomy (NCBI): domain Eukaryota; kingdom Metazoa; phylum Chordata; class Actinopteri; order Salmoniformes; family Salmonidae; genus Salvelinus; species Salvelinus sp. IW2-2015. The sequence continues at coordinate 4,388,330 of NC_036858.1, read as the reverse complement.
TTGCCATGATGGAATAAGTCGAGGTAGCAATTGTTAGTGAGATGAGACGTGGTGCCATAATATAAWTCACTTGGATGGCATGTTATATTTATTATCAACGCTATTGTTGTCATTTACAGACATGACTCATGAAATAGGCAAACTGATACATGAAACCTAAATACAGGTATCATTTTATTTTGTTAATCTCTGCAGGTTTGTCATCTGATTTCTTAGAGCCTGGTAGAGAGAGATGCCACCATTCTACAAGGCAGGACATTTATCTGCATCCAAGTCGAGGCTTGCTAACAGCAGGAACATGGAGCACTCCCATGGAGCACTCCCATGGAGCAGGAACATGGAGCAGGAACATGGAGCAGGAACATGGAGCACTCCCATGGAGCACTCCCATGGAGCACTCTGTGGCAGTAAGTCATGATATTATTGTTTTACTGTATATTGCATGATACTATTACAAGAGTATCAAGGGTACTATTACACCACTCATATGAGTGGATAATCCCTATTCACCATACACATGTCTACTCCTGTAGTAACTCCCTGTCAGAGAGACTGCGATTAGAGGGTTAGGCAGGAGGCCCTGGGCCAGTGGGAGGTCAGGGGTGAGGGCRCTCTTTCAAGCACACTCACTACCTCTATCTGTCTCTCTTCAGGTGCCACAGAGACTAGGCTCCACTCATCATAGCATACTTGATGCACTCTATAAATCTCCTTCACTATGGCATTCTGCCTGTGTGATCGCATAGCATATTATCCAGGGCCACTGGTTGGATTGGATTTAATGTACTCACTCAAACTCATGCTCTCTCCTCCCTGTAAGTCTCCCAGACTTTTATAAAAACTAACATGGGTCCATTCCCCTATCCCAAGTTGAGTCTTGTCAGCATATGAAAAAACCTACCACCCTGTTGTCAGCAGACAGTTTCCCGAGGAACGATGCAACTAACTAACTATTTCAATGGACACATTTTGGGAATGACCAAATGCAATAAAGTTTTGTATAAATTTTTATTTTCAATRGTTAGATTACAAAACAATAACTTTTTGACAGCATGTTTGGCACGTTGTTCTTCAGTTTCTTACTTTTGTGGTAACTTCAATATCAAGACAGCGCTTAGAGCTTATGATTCAAAAGATCTAAAATCAGTGCAAGTCTCATGTCCAAGGGTGAATACCTTTTTATTTATGTATATCAGACACTCACACAGGAGGGTCAACTAACATATACTGTATATCCCAGTCAAGTCTGAAGAATGGGTCAAATGGACAAAGTGAATATAAGTCAGTGCTTTTGCCTGTAGTACTTTGTATGAATTTGAATGGTTACATACAATACATGTTGACAGAATGGCTGTGTGAGAGAGACTGCGGCTGTGCTCCCAGGTTAGGCTCTTGCTTCCGGTACCACTGAAGTCCCCAGTATTCAGTCKGGCAGCTTGAAGATGTGTCACCATTCAGGCCCATGTCACAGTATGCAGTGGCCTGATAGGGAGATGACAATAAATGCATTATGTACCTTTCATCGCCAAAGCCGTGTTAGCGTTTACTGCACATGTTGCTGAACAATTCAACTTATTTGTTAGTGTCATTGATATATGGAAATGAACTTATATACAGTTCATAAGCGTTGACTGTAATACATCTAGGGTCCAGGGACAGATTAATGCAGGGGCTTACRGGGGCTGAAGCCCCTGGGCCCAGGCCCATGGAGGGCACAAGAGGSAGCAATTTTTTGCTTTACAATTATTATTTTTTTAAGAAATAGGAAATATATGCATATACACTATATCTACCTGTATATTAGTATTTTTTTAAGGCAACCTTCAACCACAGGAGGACTCAGGAGCTCGCTRTCAATTAGTGTAGACAGCCTTCTGCTGCCACTCTGCTAATCAGATGGGGGAGGAGATGTTGGGGGCCACGTGGGTAACTGYGGGGCCCTGCCTTGATTGGGTAACTGATTCATACAAAAGTAAAATAAAATGCATAATAAATAAATAGAACTGGTCAATTGTGTGAGTCTTGTGTCATTCATAATCAAATCAGAAAGCTCTTACCAAATATGGCATATGACATGTATGTGGTCTAAAGTGGTTGCTTGCTAGCTAGCCCACCTACTGAAATGGTGAGAAAAAGTGGGAGTGGCCTGAGTGGGAGAGGCCTGAGTGGGGCCCAGAAAATAAAATGACAGAAAATACAGTTGACAATTGCTTACATATGATTTCTGAAACTATGGCTCCTTTTCTCTAGACTCTACACKCCCCGAAACACACACACAAAACGTCACACATCTCTTGCAAAACCAAACACTTAATCCAAAACAATTTAAACTCCTCAAAATTGTGTTTTTGCATCAAAACTCTACACAAACCATCAAATGATTAGCTCTTATACACGCCAACTACACACGGATGTGACAAATGTAAAACACTACTATCTTGTGTCTTTTGCATGTTCAGTGTGCAGTGGAGTCCACGGCAGTTTGTCATAGCACTCACACGTACATGTATGTGCACAAATATATACAGTATGTATGCATATTCAGTATATATTTACACTATAAACAGAAATGTAGGGGTGTAAAATATTAACTGTACTTCTTTCTCAAAACATTGTATTTCCATCCAGATTTCGGGACGAACAGTAACAGACAAAACATACAGGAGAATATAAACAAATAATTAGGGTGTATCCTGTCTCCWATTTGGGTCTGGACACAGCACCTCATCAACATCACAAGCGATGTTCTCTCTGGCTAAATAGCAGGGGAAGTAGTGTCTGGAGTGACGTATCCAGCCCTGGCATGCCCCCTCGTCTACGTCACCACAGGCCTCCTCCATCGCCTGGAGAAGGGGTATGCATTGGTGGGGTTGGCGATTGTATATACCTTCCAACGCCACTTTGCAAATAACTCTTCTATTGGGTTTAGAAATGGAGAATATGGTGGCAGCTTGAGCGCCGAAACATGCGGATGGTCAATGAACCAATTGCGAACCAGAGCAACCCGGTGGAAACTAACATTGTCCCTGATGACAACAAACCTGGACTGCTCTGGCCCATTCCTCTGGTCATTGGGAATGAGGATATTATGCAGGGTGTCAAGGAAGGTGATAATGTGGGCAGTATTGTAAGGACCGAGTGGCATGATGACGGACACCGTTCTGACTAATTGCTGCACACATTGTGATGTTGCCACCACGCTGTCCAGGGACATTGACGCGGTGTCCTATGAGGTTTCTTCCCCTGCGTCTTGTTTTGGCTAGGTTAAAGCGGACCTCATCAACGTAGATGAAATCATGATGCTCTGCAGCAGCATCTAGTTCCATAACTCTCTGAAACAGACYAGAAAAAACATTATTGTATGACAGTATGAATAGACAGAGCCGTCAATATGTAGCGCAATACACTGGAATGCAGTACCAATGACAGGATAGTATAGCTTACTTGTACGTATTCATAGCGCAGTTGTTTCACAGTCAGAATTTTGCTCAAATGGTACTCTGTAGAGCTGCTTCATACGAATCTGATGCCGTTTCAGGAGACGGCCAAGTGCAGATAAACTCACCCTATTTATGTTACTGAATGTTGTGTTGTCAGTGATGTGGGGTTGCAGTTGTCGTAAACGTATGCTGTTTTATGAAATGACCATATTCACTATGTGTTGTTCCTGCTCTGCTATGAACCGTCGGTTTCTTCCTCCATTGAAGGGTCGTCTAGCAATTCTGCCAAAAACATGATGTGAATGGTAAGTGCAAGAATTCTTTCAGTATGAAATGTTACAGTAGTGCTGTAAGTGCTGCAGTGCTGTAAGTACAGTAGCATGGTATAGAGGGTAGGTTTACTAACCTGTTCTCATTTCAAAATGTCCAGATGACACTTGCTGCAGTGTAGCGGCTCAACTTGGCCTGGATCCTCTGCCTCCCTGAAACTCAAACCATGGTCAACCAAAGTGGCCCTGATCTCATCTGTGATTGTTCTCCTTCCTCCTCATCCTTGTCTCCCTCCTCGTCCTCATTTTCATCCTTGTCCTCCTCCTCGTCGTCGTTCTCCTCCTCGTCCTCCTTTTACTCTCACTCCTCTTCCTCTAACGCTCGCTCCAAAATTGGCCTCCATTGTTGTCCAAACCAAGAAAGCCAACCTGAAGCCTATTTATAGTGTTCAAGCTCTGATTTCTAAGTGAAGAAATMATCTATAAGTGTTTTCACACGTGAGCACTGGGTGTAGGTAATGGGTAGATGAGTGTGGCATTTGGAATGGCAGTGTTTTCCAAATTAAACACAAGACGTGTTAGTTTTGGATGATGTGTCTAATGTAGAGATCTGTGTTTAGTGTTTTGCAAACTGAGTGTAAAGCAGATAATGTGCTTGCAGTTTTGCAGACTTGGTCTGAAGATTAGGTACATGAGTTAATGGTTTCACTGAGTGTACCACAAGTACCACTTTTAGTGTGTAAGCCATTGTYAAAAACTGTAAACAGGAACAAGAACTTAAACAATTAATACCCAAACTGACTGGATAATTTTCTGCGCAAKACAAAGACACAAAGGACAAAGACAACCAGACGCCTGCAATTGAGAGATCGACCCATTGGCAGAGCGGGTGCCTTGCGCTGCACATACTCTGCATTTGGTTGGGTTAAATAGTGTGAACTGTTTATATAACAATCTGCCATCACCAAGTGGACTTGGAGCAAAAGTGAAAAAACAGACAGATTTGTTTTTTCACTTTTGCTCCAAGTCCACTTGGTGATGGCAGATTGTTATACAGTATCAGGTTTACAACCAAGTCAAAACAGTCTAATTGAAACCCCTAAAATCTCTTTCCGGTACGAAGTGGTCTGCATATGCACAAGCCACAAAAGCGTTATGCCTCAATTATGCCAATGTTAGTCAGTCTCTTCTAGAAGTACAGTCGGAAGTTTACATSCACTTAGGTTGGAGTCATTAAAAGTCATTTTTCAACCACTCCACAAATTTCTTGTTAACAAACTATAGTTTTGGCAAGTCGGTTAGGACATCTACTTTGTGCTTGACATAAGTAATTTTTTCAACAATTGCTAACAGACAGATTATTTCACTTATAATTAACTGTATCTCTATTCCAGTGGGTCAGAAGTTCACATACACTAAGTTGACTGTGCCTTTAAACAGCTTGGAAAATTCCAGAAAAGGATGTCATGGCTTTAGAAGCTTCTGATAGGCTAATTGACATCATTTGAGTCAATTGGAGGTTTACCTGTGGATGTATTTCGAGGCCTACCTTCAAACTCAGTGCCTCTTTGCTTGACATCATGGAAAAATCAAAAGAAATCAGCCAAGACCTCAGAAAAGAAAATGTAGACCTCCACAAGTCTGGTTCATCCTTGAGAGCAATTTCCAAACACCTGAAGGTACCACGTTCATCTGTACAAACAATAGCACGCAAGTATTAGCACCATGGAACCACGCAGCCGTCATACCACTCAGGAAGGAGACGCGTTCTGTCTCCTAGAGATTAATGTACTTTGGTGCGAAAATGCAAATCAATCCTTGTGAAGATGCTGGAGGAAACAGGTACAAAAGTATCTATATCCACAGTAAAACAAGTCCTATATCGACATAACCTGACAGGCCGCTCAGCAAGGAAGAAGCCACTGCTCCAAAACCACCAGAAAAAGCCATGCTACGGTTTGGGGGTGGCAGCATCATGTTCTGGGGGGCTTTGCTTCAGGAGGGACTGGTGCACTTCCACAAATAGATGGCATCATGAGGAGGAAAATGATGTGGAATATATTGAAGTAACATCTCAAGACATAAGTCACGGAAGTTAAAGCTTGGTAGCAAATTGGTCTCCAAATGGACAATGACCCCAAACATACTTCCAAAGTTTGTGCAAAATGGCTAAGGACAACAAAGTCAAGGTATTGGAGTGGCCATCAAAGCCTTGACCTCAATCCCATAGAAAATTGTGGTGGGCAGAACTGAAAAAGCGTGTGCGACAAGGAGGCCAACAAAGCCTGAACTAGTTACACCCGAGCTTTGTCAGGAGAATGGGACTTAAATTCACTACCAACGTATTGTGGGAGAGCTTTGTGGAAGGCTACACGAAAGCATTTGACAAAGTTAAACCATTTAAAGGCATTGCTACAATACTAATTGAGTGTATGTAACCTTCTGCACATGGGAATGTGATGAAAGAAAATAAACGGGGGAAGCTGAAATAAATCATTCTCTCTACCATTATTCTGTCATTTTCACATTCTTAAAATAAAGTGGTGATCCTAATTGCCTAAGAACAGGGAATTTTTACCAGGATTAAATGCAGGAATTGTGGAAAAACTGAGTTTAAATGTTTTATGACTAAAAGTGTAATGTAAACTTCCGACTTCACTGTATCTGTTGACGAAAATCAAACTCTGGCCATGCGTAAGGAGGCTCTAACGCTCTATACCCAAATTCATAAACTTGAGAATGCTTTTCTTTGTAACTTGTGGAGCACAATACTCCAGCGTTTTCAGAATACAGGCATTGCACTTCAGGCAGTCCAACTGGACCTGTCTAATGATGTTTGTCTGGTGGTTTTGAGAGATTTTGTGGCAGGGCTTCAGGATCAGTTTGATAGCTTTGAGGCAAAAGGAAAGGACATGTCACCATGCCAGTGTTGTGTTCGAGACCACCTAAAGCGAAACCGATTCAAGACCAAGACTGGAGCAACTCGAGGCCGAGTCAAGACCAAGACCAGAGGGGGGACGAGACTGAGTCAAGACTGAGACCAGGAGGGGGACAAGGGGMCAGACCGAGACCAGACAAATGCGAGTCCAATTCAAGGCCATGTGTGTAATTTTGTCAAATCACCACCATAATAGAGTTTTAAATGTCCAGTATTTCTGTGTTCATATTTCTTTAGACATTCAGAATAGTGAAAAATGCATGCTGAGGGAAAATAGAGCCACTCTACACATTATTACTAACCCAAACACAGTGGGGAACAATGGGCCTTCTAAGCCTTCAGAGAAGGGCTAAGGATTTATTAAATAATGATTATAATAACAATGATCATTACATTATTATTTCAACAATATTCTGAATTAATCACTTCAGTTTTTGTTGGAAAGGAAAGGGTTAAGAGAAAAAAAGATCCATTTAGAATATTTCTTTGCTGGTCTCTGGGGAGATAAATCTATCAAGCTAAGTCAGCAATTGGCTAGGCCATCAAAAGCTAGGTAAAGGCATTTGCCATTCAACTGTATTAGGGCAACATTTTTGAGTGACAGTGGAGTCAAGAAATCTGATTTAGACTTAATGAGTGGGACCGTTTTTACAAAAACGTATGGAAAGTTCTGCCTTCTTGAAGGCCAACAGGTCACTGCGCAATAGCGAGCAGTAGTTTTCCCACGGTCTAGCTAGCTTTCATTGTTGGATAGTTTGCAGCAGGTGTTATCAAAGAGGATGTTGTTGCTAATTTGTTAGCTTCTCCCTTTTCAAGAATCACTTTCAACAAGAAGTTAAGTTTCAAATGATCATCTGGTGAGTTTTTTTCTGTGTTTTTTACTGCACCGAGTTTGCTGTTGTTGCATTTAAAGTGGAACTGACAGCATTTTAGCAACATGAAATCTTATTKAAATCTGTTCATATACACCCCCCGTGTTACGTTCCCRAGTTTCTGTGTTGTTGTGGGTTTGTATGTTTATGTTTCAGGATGGCTTCCTGGATTCCAAGCAGCTGGTTTGGTCGGCCCCATTGCAGAMTGGCACTCTGACCCCGTCCTCTCGTCAGGGGATATAGCTGTCTACAATTACCGATTCCTTCTGCAGCTTGAAAAGCCAGTGTTCCTTTGTTACGGAAGAGAGCTTCTTTGTATGTCCTGTGTTGGTTGTTGGTCTGGTAAAGTTGTTGTAAAGTATTTTGTAGCCGGTCCTGCAGAGGTATGTGTATGCCATAGAATTTAGTGTTTTTGGTTTATTCAGAGGGGGACCAATTTAATCTGAAATATTATACGACCGGAACACATGATTGGAGCATTTTACTAGTTGTATTGGAGTTGAACCTACACATGGCAAGGACTGATTATTGTTGCCATTTGTTTTGGTCCTTTACGACCAGTGTGGTACACCTCAGTACTATCTTAGATGTGTTCTAAGATAATCCCCGTCTAGGGGCTTGTCTGCTCCTCACTGTTCTCATAGGGGAGTTTACAACTAGATTTGATTTTGTGGCTCTGGGCGGCCTTGTGTTGTCCGTAGTCTTGACCCCCCCCCCCCCCCCCACCGGCCTCCCATGAGGTGCATCATGGGTCTGGGGCTACTATTCCCTCCCCACCCCCTTTGGTGACCTCGGGATCCCCACCAAGCGGGTGGTGTTGGTGTCAAGGCGCAAACGAAAAGGTCGGACCCTATGTACGAGTTGTCAGCGGCCGCGTTGTTATGAGAATGGCTGTAACCTTTCACCCAAATCTCCTGGTGTTCGTGCTTCAAAACGCTCAGTGGCTGTCGAGGCCTGTCAGTCCCCACCGCGTCCGCGTGTGGCAACCTCTTCATTACCTGCGAACTGAGACGAGGATATCTGTCTGTGATATTGCAAAGTGTTTCACCAGTGGGAGTCCTCAGGTCAGTTGCTGGACTGACGCCATTAGTGTCATTGTAAGGGGTGACAGTCCCCCACAAAGCGGAAGGTGTATCYTCGGAAGCAGAGTATACTCTGTGCATCGATGTTTTTCTTGCTGAGACGGCTGCAGTGCTTGCGGAAGTGTCCGAAGGGCAAGAGAAGTTCATCTCAACTACCGTATTGCACGACTGCAAGGAGGAGGGAAGTTGCTTATTCACAGAGACAGCTGGCTCGAAATCATGAAAAGAATGGTCAATCAGGTTGGCTGATGGAATGTGTCGAGATATCGTAATATCTCCTTGGATCGGATTCTGCACCAAGAGGTTTCGAAACGTCTTTCCCAAAGGGTGCTTTCGACAGATACCCCTCGTGAATGACTGCATTGCAGCTAGCATTAGGGGTAGACAGTGTGGTCAGTGGAGGAGGCACTGTGGCCTGTGACCATARRTGGTTGGTTTTCCAATCCATCAATYGGATTAACTGATCCATCAAGTCTGCTCCKAYTAGCAGGGGTWCAGWTTCGAYGCTGGTAACATACACAGGGTGAACAAGCGATACGTCCTGGAAGTGTAGTTTCAGCATGACTCTCAATGTCAGAGGCGAGGTAGTCTGAGTGACCCTTCGAAGTGTAGTGTCGCATCGTTCCACTTTTAACCAACGTTTAGTTGGCTTCAAAGCCCTTTTGAGATCATCCCACGATGTTTTCACTTTAGTTCATCCCGTAGTGGAACTTCTGGAGAACATTGGTCTACGTTTTGATCGTCCTTCAACCCTTTGTTACCCTTGTGCTCTGACACTTTTTGTGGGTTGGGTGCAGGAACATAGCAAACAGGTCGATTGTAGTCATGTTGATGGCGATGTACTCGACCACGGAGGTTATTGGAATCATGGTTTCGTGGTAGAAACCGTTGTTGTGCGCCATCTCTCAACGCTCCAATACCTGATAATGCACCCTCTAACTGGAGTGAGTGCTCCTGGTCAAATTTCAAAACCGAGTGGTCAGGGATCTTAGCATTGTGAACTTTTGATGCCTCAAAAAACTGTGCTTGCAAGCTCTCTGAGTTGTAAGATAGGCAAGCCAATGTGGGCTGCAGGGCCCAAGTAGGTAATGAAGGTGGGATACATGTTCGACAGAAACATTTGTTTGAATGGTAACAGCTCTTCCATTCCTGTTTCAGTGAGTAGGCCAAAGTAAGCTGAACGAAGCCTATGACAGTAAGCTTGTGGGTGTTCGTTAGTGTCACGACTTCCGCCGAAGTTGGCTCCCCTGCCTGTTCGGGCGGTGCTTGGCGGTCGTCGTCACCGTCCTACTAGCCGCCACCGATTCCCTCTTTATCGTTTGTCTGTTTGTTTATTAATTCGTTCCACTAGTGTTCTGTTTGTTTTGTTAAGGAGCTCCCTATGTTTTATAGTAGGTGGATCCCGCCACTTGTTTTGGTGTCGGGATTGTCGTTTTTTTGTTACGTGTGCTGTGCGTTTTTTAGGTAGAGGTGGAATTTATTTTTCATATTTTCTTGCACCCTGTAGTTTTTGGGTTTGTCACTTTATGTTGTCTGCGCCTGTTATGTTTGCGGCTTATCATTTTCTGTCGTGCATAATAAAAAGCCCTTTTCCCCAGTGGAACTCTCGCGTTTCTGATTCCTTCAACCACCTAGTCCCGCGTGGACAGTTAGGAGGCTTGTTTGCGGATGTTAGCCAGTGAGCTAATCATTGGTTTGCGAGGTCGCAGAACCAACTGAATTCGTAATTTCACAAGCTGTGGCAAGTTAGTAGCGTAGTCATTCTAGCCGTTGTTGCTGTTGTAGAGCGAATGAGAACCGTCGTCATTGTCTATTTTCCGCATTCGCTTCAACGGGAAATCCTTGTCAGAACGGTAGGCGTATCGGGTGTACTACACGGTCCTCTCGTATCAGTAGAACAGTTTCAGTAATCGTTTGGCTGACTGGAAACGGGGGTTCAAACGGTGGGAAATTCTTGACGGAGATTTGTCAAGTCATATCCGCACCAGCAGGCGGAGAGGGTCGGCTTCCTGTGGGGAAACTTGGGTACCGAAAGGCAAGCAGGAGGAGCCAGACTTTGGCTTTGTTGGCCAAGAGGCGGCGCTAGTAATTATACCAGTGCCGATGGCAAAGAGGAGAGACTGAGGACACATGAGGGAGGCAAAGTCTGAAACTAATGTCTTTACTATCACTGTGAGACAGGGCTCCGGTTCTGGATTGGTAGTTACCTGTGACGCGTGACCATTCTGTGACTTCTCGCGATGGTACCTAGGTGGTTTCTGCCTGCAGTTGCAGAGTCTACTTGAGCGCTCTAGAAGATGACTTTGGACAGAAGTGAGTGTCGCTTTCCTTTCAGTCGTCAAAACTGTATCTATCATGGTTTGCAGATAGAGGTCTTGAGTACGGAGCGAGAGAGTCAGTGATGAGATTTCCTCCGCTTGCTTAGAAATCAATATTTCCATCTTCATCACCTGAGTTCTTTCATCATTCCTTTGGTCAGCGACTTCAATGAGTTCTGCTGATTTGTCATCCAACTTTGTCATTGTGTTCATTAACTGATCGTCTTTGGTCTGCAGCGTTTTGAGTAGAACCGTGTTACTTTGAGTAACGTTCAACAAAACTGCATGCACGTTATCAAGTTGAGCGCTCCTGTTAATAGATAACTCGTCAGATTTCTCTAGTTTGGCGTGGACATCATCGTATTTAGTTTTGGCTAAATCGAGTTGTTCCTGTAGCATATGATTTTGTTCCTGTAGAAGACAATTTCGTTGAAGAGCTTGTGCTTGTTCATCGTCATACGTTTTTGCAATTACATTTTATTGTTCAGTTTTCAAGCGCGGTTCCATAGCTAGCAGAATATTTCCCTTTTCTGCATTCGTCATTGGTTTCCCGGTTCCCTCCACCTGTCCCTTTATGTCTACCGTTACCTGCTRGTGCTTCAATTGTGCACTGCGGTATTGGACAGATGCCAATCTCGGATGGCAAGACATCAGGGCTAGACTGGAGAGAACCTTTACGAGMCCTGCGCCCGATGGTTGATTTTGGAAAGCGTTGTCTGCTGTTTTTCGGCTAATGGCATAATTAGGGTTGGTATCGCTGCTGAGGTCAAAGATCAATCCATTTATGGGTGGAGGTTCACTAATTAGCGGGCGGGTGGGGACTACCCCCTCTGATAGCTTGTACATTATTAGAACATTTGAAAGGAAAAATGTTTTTCCTAATTTTCCAAAGTTTGGTTTTGGAATATGTTGGGAGCTGCAAAGACGATTTGAATCTATTTATAGACGTTGATGAACCATCAGTACTGTACCAGTACTGTGGGAGATGGACGTGAATGAATTTGCAAAAGCAAATTGAATTAATCAATGATAATGATTAATCATACCTGGATAGGCTATCTGGGAATTAAACTTTAAATTAACCTGGGAAGTTGGTTCATCTAGGTTACTATTGCAAAGTTGCTGGATTATCATAAAAGTAATGTTAGGTACATTCACCACTATGGTACACTTTCCCCTCAGGCCAAAGCCACATGGGATTCCCGCTGGAGGCGGGACTGATTGATTGTGCTTTGCAAAAGCAGATTTTACCGGTTTATCAAATTTAATGATAAATAAAACCTGTATAGGCTATCTGGGAATTAAACTTTAAATTAACCTGAGAGCTTTGCTTCATCTAGGTTAATGTGGAAAAAGTTTAACTTGTCTCATTGTAGAAACCCAATCAATTTGGATATTATTTAAATGATCCACTTGAAAGGTAATATCTGGCAATTTCACTTGTTAGTTAAATTGAATGAGACYTCGATATCCAGTCAATTGCGATTGGCTGGATATCTTAACGTGATCCAGTTTGGGTTCATCTACTTTTTCCAAGAGATGTACTGGCGATTCTTCCCACCAGTGATAGCACACGCTGAAATCAAACAGAAGTACAAAGGGCGGGACTTCCGTCGCACAAGGCGGAGGAATTTAAACGGGACAAAGGGAGAGAAAATAATGTTTCCCCTTTGTTAGCTTAGCATCTCGTGCAAGCTAATCCTACTTTGTTCAGAAAATAGGGTCCCCTTCACCACTGGAAAGGGTGGGTTTACTAATGAATTCTCACATTAACCCATTCGGCATACTTTGCTAGCGTTATGTTGACCGGAGCGACCTGGTATATAATACAGATATGCCTGTGGTCTATCCACACTGGCTTAGTGCAGTAGGCGGACAMAATACTTTGGCTCGAGCACCAAATAGATCTATCCTCTAATTTCTAACCTTACTGGCTCTATGCCCTTGCTCTAMAAGTTAATATTGACTGACAGAAATAGTACCGGTTGGCCTAATGGARTAAATCTGGAATGTATCACTCATTYRTATGACGCTAACGACACACGACCGGAGGCACTCTGTAGCCTCTTCAAATGGAAACACACACAACCAATTAATTTGTATACAAAGCAGTCTGTTTGTACAATTCTGTTTAAACAATTGTTATATAGAATTCAACAGCAAAGTCCAATTCTATCTTAGATTCTCGCCGTCATAAATGTTGTGTCTTTTGGCATCATTAAACTGCAAGACTTATTTTTATTTGTTATCAAATCAATTCTCTGTATTACTATTACGTGATAACTATTCAGGTAGATGTAATCCGGTCGTATTACTCTCCGGGGGCGCAGTGTCTAGGCACTTGCATCGCGTGCTAGCTGCGCAACCAGAGTCCTGGGTTCGCGGCCCAGGCGGGGGCTGGGTTTGCAGGCCAGCTCTGTCGCAGTCGGCCGCAACCGGGAGAATCCGTGGGGCGACGACACAATTGGCATAGCGTCTGTCCGGGTTAGGAGGGTTTGGCCGGGATAGGGGAGGGTTTGGCCGGTAGGGATATCCTTGTCTCAGTATGTAAAAAAAAAAAAGAAAAAAAAAAGAAAAGAAAAAAAGAAAAAAAGACATTTAATAAAAAATGTATTGCACTCTACTGCTAAATCGCTGGTGGGATAAGAAGCGTCTGCTCTTGGCGTAAGGGAATCCTTGTCTCAGTATGTAAAAAAAAAAAAAAATGTTATAAAAATGTATGCAACGCTACTGTAAGTCGCTTCTGGATAAGAGCGTCTGGGCTAAATGACTAAAATGTAAATGTAAAATGTAATTAACTAGGAAGTCGGGAACCCAAGGAAAATATTTTCAGATTACCAAAGTTAGAATTTTCCTAATATAACTTTCAGATATTTTAATACCTGATCAATTAGTCTTCTCATTACATTAATTATTCTTTACCTCACGTTAGTCTCATTCCAAACGTCGTAAATTGTTGGTTATTCTTCGCGCAGACAGAGAATGGGCCGCCTCGCTTCGCGTTCCTAGGAACTATGCATTATTTAGATTTAATTTGTTATGCTACAATGTTTCCCCAGTAAATCTTAAGTTTTGATTACATACAGTCTGGAGGAAATATTGGATATAAGAGCAACGTCAACTCACCAACATTACGACCAGGAATACGACTTTCCCGAAGCGGATCCTCTGTTTGGCCTACGACCCAGGACAATGGATCGGATCCCAGCCGGCGACCCAAAACAACGGCGCCGTAGAAGGGGCAGACGGAGCGGTCTTCTGGTKAGGCTCCGTAGACGGGCACATCGCGCACCGCTCCSGAGCATACTACTCGCCAATGTCCAATCTCTGACAACAAGGTAGACAAAATCCGAGCAAGGGTAGCATTCCAGAGAGAAATGAGAGACTGTAACATTCTTTGTTTCACGGAAACATGGCTCACTCGAGACACGCTATCTGAGTTGGTACAGCCATCTGGATTCTTCATGCATCGCGCCAACAGAAACAAGCATCTCTCTGGRAAGAAGAAGGCCTTATGCCTTATGATTAACGAGARGTGGTGTGATCATAACAACATACAGGAACTCAAGTCCTTTTGTTCAGCTGACWTAGAATTCCTCACAATCAAATGCCAACCACATTATCTACCAAGAGAATTCTCTTCAATCATAATCACAGTCGTGTATATTCCCCCCCAAGCAGACGGCCCTGAAAGAACATCGACGGCCCTGAAAGAACTTCATTCGACTCCATGTAAACTGGAAACCACATATCCTGAGGCTGCTTTTATTGTAGCTGGGGATTTTAACAAGGCTCATCTGAAAACTAGGCTCCCCAAATTCTATCAGCATATCGATTGTGCTACCAGGSTGGGCAAAACCCTAGATCACTGTTATTCTAACTTCCGCGACGCATAGAAGGCCCTCCCCCGCCCTCCCTTCGGAAAAGCTGACCACGACTCCATTTTGTTGCTCCCAGCCTATAGACAGAAACTAAAACAGGAAGCACCCGCGCTCAGGTCTGTTCAACGCTGGTCCGACCAATCGGATTCCACGCTTCAAGATTGCTTCGATCACGTGGACTGGGATATGTTCCGCATTGCGGCGAACAACAACATTGACGAATACGCTGATTCGGTGAGCGAGTTTATTAGCAAGTGCATCGGTGATGTTGTATCCACAGCGTCTATTAAAACATTCCCCAACCAGAAACC
>NC_036858.1:4352118-4370689 GCF_002910315.2 Salvelinus sp. IW2-2015 | reverse complement strand
TATTCATTCCTTTACACTTGTGTGTATAAGGTAGTTGTTGTGAAATTTTTAGGTTATATTACTTGTTAGATATTACTGCATGGTCGAAACTAGAAGCACAAGCATTTCGCTACACTCGCATTAACATCTGCTAACCATGTGTATGTGACAAATAGATTTGATTTGATTGTTATCTGAACGAACCCAGTCTTRACTATGAGTCATCCATACATCAATTGTCTTAAATCATGTATTTACTAACTAAATAATCACAGAAATGCACAAACAAACAGTAGATATAGTTACAAGGAAAGTAGTATGTACCCTAGTGGGCTAAACTGGCATCGCGGCTTGCTGGACAAAAGGGAAGTGGGGCTCGACTGAGATAAAATACACTACAAAGTTGATAATTATAACAATTGAAATGTTAATCCTTTGCACATGAACGCTCACTCATTCGGGAATAATTGCAATCAATATATATATTTACGCTCAGTGTGTCATCCTGATCTCTGTTGGAAAGTTTGTTACTMTTGGAGAGTTTGTCAGCCCTCTCTCTCTTTGCCGTGGTTAGAATGGATAGTTCAGAGTAACATTCAGCAATGTCGTTATAGAATAGATGTTTCGGCGGTTGTCGATCTTCGCGTTCAATGATACCGAATTCCTAGCTACAGACTAGTAATTAGTATCAAAGATTTGTTCTTATTCTGTCGGTTCGATAGTSTCAGAGTTTAACCACGTGGTATGGTTAAYAATTCAGCAATGGGCTCAAACCTTAGCKCTCTCGTAATTGAGGTAAACTTGGTCTCTACTCAAACCTTAGCCCTCTCGTAATTGAGAGAAGCATGGTCTGAAGATAAATTCCCACGGTGGGGGTTATATTCGGGAGAGCAGAAAGGGGCTGTCCCACGATGCCAGATCAATGTCTGTGCTCATGGGGCGGGCCTATGATTTAGTTCAACTCCAAAGGGAATTGGAGTTTCCTTCATTAAACAGTCTAAATTCACATTACATAATTTCACAAATAGTTTAATCTTTACTCATTCATCCCTACAACAATTAGAGAATCTTGTATAAACAGGGTTATGGTAATGTGGCTGTATTGTCMCTCATAAGTTTCACAAAATTGTACCAAACGGACCAGTTCGTAGCTGGCTACTTCACCGACCTTTTATACATTCTCCAGAACATGAAAATTGCTAAGTTCTCAAGTTTTGTGAGGTGGAAGAAGTTTCCTTGTTCTCTCTATGAAAACTCACTCTCTCTCTATACTATCTGGCAATGAGGAAGAATCTCCTCCAGGAATTTAGGACCTGCCTAACAGCAGGCTGGGTGTAGGAGAGAGAGAGAGAGAGAGGGGGATGGTGCAGAGAGAGYGGGATGGTGCTCGCTGTACCCAAAGAGGGCAACGTCATGACAACTTATTAGTTACATCACAAATTAGTTACACATTCGACAGGATTGTTCTTTTAGTACCCACGGACCATTCCAACTGCTTGGATTACAGAAATATTGTTTCATTATTCAACCTTTTGATGTCACAGTATTACAAAATCTCTCTGTGTTGTAACGAAGGGATTTTTCACTTCCCTTTGATTGTGTTTGGAGAGTTCCTGCAGGTATTTACGACCGTCATYAAACGATGGGAGAGAAATATCAGTACTCACCAGTTTCTCCACAGAGAAACAATATAAACAAACAATATTGGGTGGCAGGTAGCCTAGTGATTAGAGCGTTGGACTAGTAACCGAAAGGTTGCAAGATCGAATCCCCGAGCTGACAAGGTAAACATATTTAATTCTGCCCCTGAACAAGGCAGTTAACCCACTGTTCCTAGGCCGTCATAGAAAATAAGAATTTGTTCWTAACTGACTTGCCTAGTTAAATAAAGGTAAAAAATATATGTAAATATTTTWWTTWTTTTTGCTCYTTTGCACCCCAGTATCTCTACTTGCACATTCATCTTCTGCACATCTATCACTCCAGTGTTTAATTGCTAAKTTGTAATTACTTCGCCACTACGGCCTATTTATTGCCTCATCTCCCTAATCTTACCTCATTTGCACACACTGTATATAGATGTTTTCTATTGTGTTATTGTGTTATTCCATATGTAACTCTGTGTTGTTGTTTGTGTCGCACTAATTTGCTTTATCTTGGCCAGGTCGCAGTTGTAAATGAGAACTTGTTCTCAACTGGCCTACCTGGTTAAATATATGTGAAATAAATAACATGATCCTCACCCAAAAGGGCAAGTCATGACAGTCCCCTCTGGTTATTTTCAAACTTGTGTTTATCCTGCAAGTTGTAAACCAACATAAAAAATGACCATGGGATGTCCTGGTTGTGGATCATCGTGGTGTTCCCCCTCTGGTGGTTGACCCGGGTAGGATTTCTGCAAATGGAGCCGTTCACCACGGGGATGGGCAGCGGATGTACGGGTTGGGATCGCCGTTCCGGACCCGTCGTCTGGTCGCCCAGGCTGGTGGATCTAGGCAGTAACTTAGGCAGATGTTAACAATGCACCCACACTCACAAAATGTATAATTACATTTCTTCCCAAACGAGCGGCATTGTGGCACTAAGTGATGGTTGTATGGGGAACTTATTTATGGCTCTGTCACTTCCTAAGTGTCAAAGGAAATTAAACTAAAAGGAATAAAAGCATAACAAAAGATATGCAAAATATAGTTGTCACACCTTAATCATCTAATTGGACTGTATTCTATATACGTCCAAGGTCTTGGCAAAATGACCCTATCATGGCATTGTCTAATCTCATATCTAGGGCGTTCCTAATTAGCTGTGTGTTGCTTAACGCACTATCCTAAGTTAATACTACATGATAAGTCTAGTAAGGCACCAGCATCGGGCAGTCTACAGGGAAGACCTATGGACCTCTGTGGAGAAACTGGTGAGTACTGTAGCTGTAGAGTCAAAGGCCTCAGAGTAAATGTTAAACTTTACTAAGGCTTGGTTTTTTATTCGAACCATTATGTAATCCAAGCATAAATCCTCATGAAATGTTCCATTGTACGTGTGSATTTGTGCTTACACAAGCGCACATACCAAGGGAAAGAAAACCAAGTACCCGGGTAGGCTGCAACCTGTTCAGAATGAGTCTGACGTCATCAGAAAATGTCCAGGTCWATGCCTGGAGGTCAGACCRMTCAAGGTTTTACTACACGTCAATCTGTCTTACACCATTGTAGTGGTGATAGGTATGAAGGAGTCTGTTTCTTYMCTATGTTATCCACAGAGGAGCTAACCTCACGATGGAAGTACTCTATAAGCACTGAACCAGTCGTATGCGGTGTGATCATGGTTCATGACTTCTAATAACTTTCCTCCAGAATGGAGGGTTCATTTATTAGTGGCATGTGTGTTAACCATCAGAAGGCTGTTCTAGAGATTCCCTTACATGTGTTGCAATCAGAGTGTCTACTAACTCCTCTGTCGTTGTTATCAATAGCGATTTGACTTGGGAGGTCTCTAACCTTCTTACTAATTGTGGCTGGACTGACMGTGCTGGTATTACTACTGGTAGTCAAGGGGACCAGTTATCCTGCCAATTTATTSTGAAATGTTATCCTASCAGAACACATGATTAGAGCATTTTACTAGTTGCATTGTAGTTGAAACTACACATGGCAAGGAATGATTATTTTTGCCATTTGCTTTGGAGTTGGATAGTCCACTGGACTTCTTTTACGACCAGTGTGATACACCTCAATAARATCTTAGATGTGTTCTAAGGTTATCCCCGTCGAGGAGCTTGTCCGCTCATCTCTGTTCTCATGGTGAAGTTTACAACTAGATTTGTTTTCTGCTCMMGMSSRCTCTGTGTTGATATCCGTGGCACAAACGAAAAGGTCGGACCCTATGTACGAGTTGTCAGCGACCGCGTTATTTGAATGGCTGTAAACTTTCAACCAAATATCCTTGTGTTTGTGCTTCAAAACGCTCAGTGGCTGTTGAGGCCTGTCAGTCACCACCTCTTCGSTACCTGTGAACTGAGACGAGGATATCTGTCTGTCATATCGCAAAGTGTTTCACCAGTGGGAGTCATCAGGTCAGTTGCGGGACTGACGCCATTAGTGTCATTGTAAGGGGTGACAGTCCCCCACAAAGCGGAAGATGTATCATCGGAAGGAAAGTACACTCTGTACACTCAATGTTTGTATTGCTGAGACGGCCGCAGTGCTTGCGGAAGTGTCCGAAGGGCAAGAGAAGTTCATTTCAATTACAATATTGCACGACTTCAAGGAGGAGGGAAGTTMCTCATTCACTGAGACTGCTGGCTCYAAATCATGAAAATAATGGTAAATCAGATTTGTTGATGGAATGTGTAAAGATATCGTAATATCTTCTTGGATCGGATTCTGCACCAAGAGGTTTCGAAACGTATTTTTCCCAAGGGGTGCTTTCAACAGATACCCCTCGTGGATGACTGCGTTGCAGCTAGCATTAGGGGAAGACAGTGTGGTCAGTGGAGAAGGCACTGTGACCTGTGACCATACTGTACGTGGTTGGTTTTCCAATCCATCAGTATGAGTAAACGATCCATCAAGTCTGCTCCGAGTAGCAGGGGTTCAGATTRGAGGCTGGTGACATGCACAGGGTGAACGAGCGATACTTCCTGGAAGTGTAGTTTCAGCATGATTCTCAATGTGAGAGGTGAGGTAGTTTGAGTGAAACCTTGAAGTGTAGTGTCACATCGTTCCACTTTTAACCAATGTTAATTTGGCTTCAAAGCCCGTTTAAGATCATTGAACAATGTTTGAGAGATGAGTGATATTATCGAGGCCGAATCAAGTAGCGCATGACGGGTTAAGGAGTCCTCCAGGACTGTTTCCAGGAATGGCTGTTTTGAGTTGCGTTTAGTGAARATATTCCCCACAAAGTGAAATGATTGTTCGCAGCTACGTGATGTGTCATTTCTGTTCATTGTGAAAGGAGATCGACTTGTCGGATTTTGAGTGGACTTGGCTTTTGCGAAGCTTTTGACCTTCTTCTTTGCAACCTTTGTATCAGAGTCTATAGACAAAGCCTGTGGGCTTGTTCCTTGATCGAGAGGGCCCTGGATTGGGTCTCGAGTGAGAGCAGTAGAAATTAAATGTTTAACGTCCTTGCTAAGGGTGTTAATTCCTGCGGACCTGTTGTCCGGCGATTCCACGTCTGGTCCCTGTGACATATCTTTTCCCCTTTTCTCAAATGTTTGTCGCTTTAGTTCTTCACATAGTAGAACTTCTAGAGACCATTGGTCTGCATTTTGATCGTCCTTGAACCTTTTGTTACCCTTGTGCTCTGATATTTTGTGTGGTTTGGGTACAGGAACGTAGCAATCAGGTCGATTGTAGGGGTAATTGCTTCAATACTTTACGACGTACTTTACAGTTATTTTGACCGTGGTGGGTATTGGTATCGTGGTTTCGTGGTAGAAACTGTTGTTGTGTGTCATCTTTTAACGCACCAATACCTGGTAGTGCACCATCTAACTGGAGTGAGTGCTCCTGGTCAAACTTCAAAACCGAGATGGGCTCTTAGCGTTGGGTACTTTTAATGCCTCAAAAGCTGTGCTTGTAAGATAGGCAAGCCAATGTGTGCTGTAGCGCCCAAATAGGTAATGAAGGTGTGATACATGTTCGACAGAAACATTTGTTTGAATGGTAACWGCTCTTCCATTCCTGGTTCAGTGAGTAGTCCAAAGTAAGCTGAACAAAGTCTATAATAGTAAGCTTGTGGGTGTTCATTCCCGAGCTTGTTTGACAGTGTTAGCCAGCGAGCTGTCGTGWTTGCGATTCGCAGAACCACTGAATTCTAATTTCAAAGCTGTGGCAAGTTTAGCGTAGTTGTTTTGCACGTGTTGCTGTGGTAGATGAATGAACCTCGTTGCGTGTCTATTCGACGTTCGCTTCAACAGATAAAGCTTTCAGAACCCGTAGCGTTCAGGTAGCCATCCAAGGCATCCTCTATGTCAGCTAGGAACGTCTCAGTGTCGTTTGGCTGACCTGGAACAGGGTCAAAGGTGGGGGGCCGAGAGGGTTGGCTTCATCCTGTGGGGAAATTGGGTCCGAAAGGCCAAGACGAGAAGCCAAGCTTTGACTTTGTTTGGCGAAGAGGCACCATATTACTCTGTGCCGAATGGCCAAGAGGAGAAGAATGAGGGAAACAACATTTCGTATTCACTCCTTTGAGTACCGATCTCCGATTTCTTGGTTGGGTAGTCACGCTGTAGCGCGTGACCATTCTGGAATTCCTCCAGYTGGTACCTAAGGGTGGGATTCCGCTGCATAGCAGAGTCCACTTGGGCGCTTAGAGTATTGATTTTAGACACGCAAGTGTCGTATTTGATCCGTTCAGCCTCTTACATATCTGTCATTTTTTGCAGATTTGCAGTCTATGGATCGAGATATTCAGTGATGAGATTTCCTCAGCTTGTTWAGAAATCAATATTTCCATCTTCATCACCTGATTTCTTTCATCATTCTTTTGGTCAACGACTTCAATGAGTTCTGCTGATTTGTCATCAACTTACACGGAACCCAAACCGGTTGCGCYCGTGCGCCATTGTGCGCCATCGTGCATACATTTATTTTATCCCCCGACACCAAACACGATCATGACACYCAGGTTAAAATATCAAAACAAACTCTGAACCAATTACATTAATTTGGGGACAGGTCGAAAACCATTAAACATTTATGGCAATTTAGCTAGTTAGCTTGCACTTGCTAACTAATTTGTCCCATTTAGCTAGCTTGCTGTTGCTAGCTAATTTATCCTGGGATATAAACATTGAGTTGTTATTTTACCTGAAATGCACAAGGTCCTCTACTCCGACAATTAATCCACACATAAACGGTCAACCGAATCGTTTCTACTCTCTCTCGGCTCCTTCCAGGCTTTTTCATCTTTGAACTTATATGGTGATTGGCATCTAAACTTTCATAGTATTACTACGACGACCGGCAACCCAGTTCGTCTTTCAATCACCCACGTGGGTATAACCAATGAGGAGATGGCACGTGGGTACCTGCTTCTATAAACCAATGAGGAGATGGGAGAGGCAGAACTTGCAGTGCGATCTGCGTCAGAAATAGAAAGGACTTCTATTTTAGCCCTTGGCAATGCAGACGCTCGTTGACGCACGCAAGCAGTGCGAGTGCAATAATTGAATAACAGATTTCAAAATGTATTTTGCAACGCTGACGACGTGAGCGATGTAGTCAGGGTATTAGTCATCGTGTTCATTAACTGATCGTCTTTGGTTTGCAYCATTTGGACTAGAGCCTTATTGCTTTGAGTAACGTTTATCAAAACTGCATGCATGTTATCAAATTGCGCGCTCCTGTTTGTAGATAACTCGACAGATTTATCTAGTTTGGAGTGGACTTCATTTTATTAAGTTTTGGCTAAATCGAGTTGTTCCTGAAGAAAACAATTTTGTTGAAGAGTTTGTGCTCGTTCGTCATCATAAGTATTTGCAATTACTTTAATTTGTTCAGTTTTCAAACGCCGGTCCTCGGCTAGCAAAATGTTTACATTTCCTGCTTTTGTCATTAGTTGTTTGGTTCTCTCCACCTGTCCCTTATCAGCCATGGTTTGRAAGTYCTTCTGCTGAGCACTGCGGTACTGGACCGATGCCAATTTCTGATGGCGATAAATAAGGACCAAAGTGGAGAGAACCTTTACAATGCCTGCGCCCGATGGTTGATTTTGGAGAGTGTTTTTTGCTATTTCTGTTTTTCCGCTAATGGCATAGTTAGGGTTTGTATCGCTGCTGTGGTCAGTGATCAATCATTTTATCGGTGAGGGTTCACTAATTAGCAGCGGACTGGGAACCACCACCTCTGATAGCTTGCACATTCTTAAAGAAATGTGGAGCTGCAAAAACGATTTTAATCTATTTAAAGATGTTAATGAACCATCAATACTGAATCAGTAATCTGGGAGTTGGATGTGAATGAATTTGGAAAAGCAAATTTAAATGATTAATCAATGTTAATGATAAATCAAACCTGTATAYGCTATTTGGGAATTAAGCTTTAATTAACCTGAAAGCGTAGCTGTATCAAGGTTAATGTGGAAAATTGTCTCATTTGTAGAAACCAATCAATTTGGATATTATTCAAAAGATCCATTTGAAAAAGGTAAGTCTGGCAATTTTACCCCTTAGTTCAATTGAACGAGACATCGATATCCAATCAAATTGAAATTGTCTGGATATCAGAAGAGTAACCACTTGTTATAAATGTGAGACAACGTTGGGTCTCAAATGAWTTTTTWTTTWWWAATGCAATTATTTACCACCAGTGGTCGCTTATCCCTGAGGGCTGAAACCACATGGGATTCCCCCGAAGGCAGGACTTCCATCAATACTGGATCAGTACTGGGGAGTTGGGCTCAATGAGCTTGCAAAAGCTAATTTAATTGATTAATCAATTTTAATGATAAATCAAACCTGTATAGGCTACTTGGGAGTGAAACTGTAATTAACCTGAAAGCGTATCAAGGTTAATGTAGAAAGTTTAAATTGTCTCATTTGTCGAAARCAATCAATTTGGATATTATTCAAAAGATCCATTTGAAAAAGGTAAGTCTGGCAATTGTACCTCCTAGTTAAATTGAATGAGACAATGATATCCAATCAGGTTGGAATTGGTTGGATATGATACAAGTAACCACTTGTTATAAACGTGAGACAACGTTGGGTGTTACGTAGAAATAATTTGTTTWAAAAAAATACTGGCGATTCTTCATACCCAAGGTCACTGATCGCAGAAAGTTGAAATCAAACGGGAGTCCAAAYGAGGCGGAACTTCCGTTTTCTAAGGCACACAGTGTTGCCATGTGAACGAAGGGAGAGAAAAAAATGGCTGCACTCTCTTTGTTAGGATCTCGTGCAGGCTAATCCTATTTGTACACTTTCAAGCACAACATAGGATCTTAAACAAGGGAACGGTTTTACTAATAACGTCTTACGTTTCAAACCCTTTCGGCGATATTTTTCGTTTTATCGGGACACGCGGAAACATGTAATACACCGTTGTCTACTCACGCTCCTTAGAAGACAAGAGACGAGAGATAATTACTCGCTTGTTAAGCTAATATATCTACTTCAATTTCTCAAATTGCCAGCCCATTATGTCTGGCTCAAAATGTTTTATACTGAACGAGTCTACTCGCTTCTGAGGTGCGAGTGACAGAAAAAGCATGTTTGGCCCTACGCCCTATTTCTCCGAATACCTAAACCGCCGGCCCAAATGTATGGCCTGGCTRGTAGCATTCGGTAATCGACCCTACACTGACTATGTCAGAGAAACAACATGGAGGAAACCTCTATGTATTGTTCAAATGGCAACACACACAACCAACCAATTCCTGTCTACAACTCCCATGCTGTATAACATAATCTGGGTGTATCATTTAATTTGCTTTTTAATTTCATATAGGCTGAATGCAACATTAAGGCCTCATTTCTATTTTAGATTCCTCACACGGGCTCCAATATGTCGTGTCGTGAATATCATTAATGTGATTGACTGTTATTTTATTAAGTAATGACATACCACGTTAAATTATTACGCGGTTAATTTACTCATGTAKCAATTAATMAAGTAGTAATCTGAGGCACCACGGAAAAAGTTATTTAACGAGTTACTATCTCCCGACTAAACTCTAAAGATATAAATATCTCTTACATCAGTCACAGTCAATTCATTAATTGTTATTTACCTTCAGTCTTATTCTGATTGTCGCAAAATCCTTGGATATCTGCACGAACCCTAGCATAAATGATGAATCAGCGATATACAAATTGGCTTATTTATTTACCAACCAACTAAATAATCACACAGAATTACATAAACACACTAACAGAATAGCTTACACATTGATTACTACATAATGCAATGAAAAGTCCCTAGTGGACTAAACCCGATATGACGGCTTGGTAGACAATGGAAAGGGGTGGGGACAGATAAAGAGCGGGAAAGACAGAATGGACCCARTACATACAGTTGATAACTATGCTCAAGGAAATGCTAATACTTTGCACATGAACGGTCYCTCATTCGAAAATAATTGCAATGTACATATTTAGGCTTGTATCAAAGTCTTTCGTAGTCGTAGCTCTGTTATAATGSATYTGTCAGACGTACAAATGGCCGTTTGATAGGGAAATGTTCTTTAGAATGGATCTTTCAGAGTACCACCCGGTGTTTCTCAGTCGCGTTTACTGGACTAAAGTACACAAACAGCTGCCGACTGAATGTTCTTGTGTAGTCTTTATCTTCTTCACTCAAGAAAGTTTCAGTGTCTAACCATTTCGTACCTTCCAGCTCACACTATTGGTCCCGTTGGTCTATAGAGTGGTAGCCATTTCAACGATTSCTGTCCATCTGTTTTCTGGACTGATATGTTAATTCTTCACGAGGGGCTTTATGCACTCTGGAAAAAGGGACGTTCCATGACGTTTGACATAATGTCTGTGCTCACGTGGATGTGGTTACTYACTGGATAAACTTCATATGAAAAAGCATTTTCTCATTTAGAAGGCTAAMTTCACATTTCATCTTCTCACAAATAGTTMAATATGTAATCATGTAAGTTCCCCAATATCTGGATGTGAACCTGACAACTGGGAAATATACACATTCAGAGATACAGCTATGTTGTTATACTGTCCTTAGTTACATCACAAATTAGTAACAAATCCGACAGGATAGTTCTTTAACTACCCACGGACCATTCCAAACTGTTTCTGTTTGGATTACAGAAATGTTGTTTCATTTTTCAACCTTTTGATGTCACAGTACTACAAAATMTCTCTCTGTTGTAACAAAGGGATGTTTCACTTCCCTTTCATTGTGTGGGAGTGAGAGAGTTCCTGGGAGGGGGGGGGGGTCTGGTGCCTATGATCATCACCCAAAAGGGCAAGTTAATTATTTATTTTAAAGTAAAGTATTCTAAATAACATCTGACATCTCGGCTTTCACATGTCCTCAAATGTTGTGACATGTCATTTCATGGTATGTTAATCTCCATGTTGTCAATTTTTTTTCACAAGATCATGTTTTTACATGTACTCATATGTTGTCACGTGTATTTTATGTTATCACATGTTGCTTCACATGTTATCACATTAACTTCACATTAAATCATGTGATCACATTAGATCACACGAGATCACATGAATTTCATGTGGTTTTTCTGTAAGGGTAACTTGCTTCTGACTTTTAGAATTTATATGGGAATTTATATAGGCCATGAAATTATATCAAGTTACACACAACGACAGGTGTGAGTTCAGTGATGAATTCAATTTGGCATATATGCATGACTAAATTTGTCACTTCATGATTGGGCTTATTGGCCTCTGTGTGATTGCCATTGGACAATGTGACTTCCTGCGTGTATGGTAGTGGACAGGCTCCAGAGACAGGGAATTGATCATCAGATGCTGCATGTCAGAGAGGCACTACAGCTAGGCTGGTTCTCRGGCCAAGCCCCCTGAGATGGAGGAAGCAATGGGAAGGCTATTTCAGAAGACAGGCTTCGTGTTCCCATGGCCTCTGTTATTGAACCACTCTTTACACTGGAAATGCCTTAAAGCTCATCTTGCGGTTATTGTCAAGTGGTCTTTCTTGACAGAGTCAAAGAGAACATGTTTGTCTTTTTCTCTGTAGTTTCTTTCTTTGGATACCGCTGGAACATTTTCACACTTTTCAGAGATGATAACTGTGATAGCTGTTGATGATTACTGAAACCTTTCATAGGGAATTTCATGACTCACAAGTCTAACAACTGTCCATTTTCATAGTTTTTTGACAATCATTCTATTTGATTGTAATTAATAAATATTTTTCACCAAAGCAACCCTTTAATATAAGTTCCAAGGTCAATACAGGCCTACATACCTGGTTATTTATGTTTTTTTTTTCTGGATGTCATTCTATAATCGTAATCGAACTTACTTGAATGCTTGCTTCCAAGTGTCTAGTAAGTCGATGCAGTTGTTCTGTGCACAAATGTCCTGCTACACAGAGAGAGTAACTGAACCTTCGTTTAGCCACAAATGTCCTGCTACACAGAGAGAGTAACTGAACCTTCGTTTAGCCATGGAACCCATCCCTCCTCTGGGACACAATCTGTGGAGACAATTTTCTGACTGTCCAATCGCATTCTTTTCAACACCGCTCTAAGAGTACCAGATTTTGGCCTGACCCTGTGATTTTTGGGGACAAACAAGTAGGCTCACTTTTACAGTGTAGAGCTCCATCTTAAGAGATCTCCAAAGGGCAGAAGGTGTCAATTGAATTACAGTTAAACTTTTGGTAATCTAAAAATATATGAAAATGGAATTATAGACCCAATTTGTTGACCATATCTCTATATTATATATTTAATTTKAATGTTTTACCTTTATTTAAACAGGGAGACACCATCTGTTATTGTAAAACAAACTAAAATACATCACAACATAAATATTCAAGAAAAACAGTTACATTCCTCAGTACGAATCTCCCCAATCAATATTTTTAATTGCCAAACAGAACCAGAACATCCAATTGTAATGCATTTTGTAGTTTGTTCCAATGTGGTGCATTAAAACTAAAAGTGTATTTACCTAGTTGTTATGAATTTTATGAATAATGACTAAATGATGTATACATTTAACYTAGAACTATAACTAACATAATTCTACCCTGTCACTGTATGATTGTATGAAATGTATTAGAATCATAAATCTAAATCTGATGTGTGTAGTTTTAGTCAGAACTAGTACAAGGACTTTTTGWTCCTTTTTAGTATGTAAGCAGGGTGCAAGTGTGAGACAATGTATGAGATAAGAGGAGCTATCGCTGTACTACTGTGTTCCTTTTAGGACATTCTGTCCCCACCCAGGGAGGGGAGACCTTGGGCTTGTAGTAYATMGTATAACAGGTGGCAGGCAATGTAGGAAATGAAGAAGACTTGTGAACTATATTGTCATTGTTTCTGAGAGGAGGAGGGACATTTATGATGAAATGTGAGGTATATAGACCAATGTACCGGAAATGGTACAGGAGAGCTCTCTAAATAAACATTCCTGACAATTGTAGCTGGGCCTCCGTCTGATTCATTTCAACCAGTTTCCTACAAACTCTGGGTATCAGGCTGAGTAATCAATTCAATTGTGTTTATGAACACTGAGAACATAATTCTCGTAACACTAGCCCGGTGGAGACACGACGAACCTCAAACGTTAACCAACCCTGTGAACGGGTTTGGTATCACATGTTTCTACACTTTAACAACAAAGTTAGGMAAGTCAGAAGCTTGTATAGTAGAGCTTTGTAAACAAAAATGGASTAATGAAGTGATCTGCGTTTACTTTAATGAGGACCAGCCAACCTTTTGATACAGAATACAGTGGTGAGTATTAAAACGATCGCCWGTGGAGCCTCCAGAGTGGCACAGTGGTCTAAAGCACAACATCACAGTGCTAGAGGAATCACTACAGACCCGGGTTCGATCCCGTGCTGCATCACAACCGGCCGTGATCAGGAGTCCTATAGGACGGTGCACAATTGGCCCAGCGCTGTCCGGGTTAGGGGAGGGTTTGGCCGGGAGGACGCATGACTCGACCTTCACCTCCCGAGCCCGTTGGGGAGTTACAGCGGTGAGACAAGATCGACATTTGGGAGAAAAAGGGGGTAAAATACAAAAAATAAAATGTCACCTGTGATAAAACGAATGGCGCTATGATAGACGGCATCCAAAGGTTCAAGAGTAGTGGCTTCTGAAATCTGGTAAATGGTGTCATCAWAGTCAAGCACTGGCAGGAAWGTTGACTGTACAATCTGCTTCCTGCTATTTAGGGAGAGGCAAGATCAATAAATTAAAAAATCACACTTTAAATCTTAMCTTTTTAACAAGCTCATKTGTATGTTTTTGAAACATTAAATCTTTGTCAATCCAAATGCCCAGATATTTATGGGGGGGGAGGGAACCCCTTCAATGGGAGAAACATCCAATGGATAAATGTGTAGTCCATCTGAATGATTTTTGTGAGAATTAGAGAACATGTATTTAGTRTGCCCGCATTAAGTACACATTTTAAACCAACCAGGGCATTCAATAAGGTAACAAGGTCAGATTGCAGCTCTAAGAAAGCCTGGCCAACAGTTGGGACAATGGCATACATCACAGTATCATCTACATACAGATGAATATTACAAGTTTTAACAGATAGACCAATAGTATTTATATAAATAGTAAAGAAAACATGTCCCAATAACATCCCCTGCAGTACACCTTTGGTAATATCCAGGAAACTAGACTTAACATTGTGTCCTGTCTGACAGAAAATTCTCAAACCACTTACAAGAAGCCTGATCCAGGCCTATTTCAGTCAACCTTTGAATGTGAATGTGATGGTCAACAGTATCGAAGGCTTTGGAAAGGTCTATAAATAAGGCAGCACAATGATTTTTATGGTCTGAGCAATTTAACACATCATCTAGAAGAAGCGTAGCAGCTGAAACAGTGTTATGTCCAGGTCTAAAACCGGACTGGTGCACATTAAGAATAGAGTGAGAGTTGGCCAGGGATTCTAAAACATTGGAAAGATCATTTGGAAATTGGATGGTAGTTATCTAAGTCAGAAGTATCTCCTACTTTATGGAGGGGGAGGACGTGTCTTTCCAGATCGTAGGGATAACACCTGAAACAATTGTGAAGTAAAAAATATATGTAAATGTSACACCCTGATCTGTTTCACCTGTCCTTGTGCTTGTCTCCACCCCCCTCCAGGTGTCACCCATCTTCCCCATTATCTCCTGGGTATTTTGTGTTTTCTGTCTGTCTGTGCCAGTTCGTCTTGTTTGCCAAGTCAACCAGCGTTTTTCTCTCAACTCCTGTTTTTTCCTAGTCTCTCTTTTTCTCGTCCTCCTGGTTGTGAAACCTGCCTGCTCCTGACTCTGAGCCTGTCTTCTCGTTCGTGGGGGGTGTGATGCTGCGCCTGAATAGTGAACTGTCTTGCTCTGTCCGTGGACCTGTTTCGATGGCGCTTGTCTGTCACCTACGTACCTCTGCTGTTCTCGCATGCAACCACACTGAGCGACTCGCGTGCAACTCTCTGCGTTACCTGAGGCCAGTACATCGGCGCGTTGAGCGGACCCTGACCTCGAGCCGTCTTCCACTTGAACCACACACGCCGTCATTGACCTAGCCCGCCCTTGGACCCCTCGCAGCGAGCTTCTCGTTGACCACTCTGCCTGCTCACCCTACGGCTCTTGCCGAGACACTGTTAGCTTCCATGACACTACTCACTTTCACTCGCTCGTATCCCGGTCTTAATACTCTTCTCACGAGAGCAGCCTGTCTTGCACACATCACGACCACACATCTACGATCCCACATGACCAATAACCCGACCTCGCATAGCACTCTTGTGTGCGTTCCCTGTCAGCTGTACCCACCTAATGCGCTCATGCGTCCTGCCCCTACGCATCATGAGGCCGCGTTTTTTCCCTGACCACTTCTACCTACCTGCCCACTGATTACTTCCTGAGTAGGGCTGCTCTTCCTGACCCTCGGCGTGTGAGCGCGTGCCCGGTGTGAGGGCACACTACAGAGCCAGCGTGTCTCTTATCTCCTGTCTCCCCTCACTCTGTGACCATTGTCCACCTGACCAGTCGATATCACTCATTGGTCTTCCACTCGTTCACTCTGGCCACCACTCCGTGCTCCAGACCCACCTGATAACTCGTGGCAGCACATGGTCACTTTTCTCCCCTTGACCACTTCGTGCCTGTCCCTAGACCGTCGAGCCTTGTGTCCTAGCTTCTCTCTCTTCTCCCTCTGACCCACTACCTGTCCTCTGCCTCACCCTATGCAAACCTCTCTCTCTCAGCTCCTGTCTAACCTTCCTGACGCACTCTGCCTGCCCCTGACCTCGGCCTGTCTTCCTGACTCACTTGCTCTGCCTCTTACTCTCCGAGCGTCTCCTTCTCCTCCTTCCTTTTTCCTACCTCGACCCCTCACTTCCTTGCGCTACCAGCCTGACCACGGAGAGACTCTTACTGATATACACATCCGTGCGATTCGGTTACTGACCACTCTGCCTGTCCCGCTGCCTAGCACCTCGAGCTGTCTCCTGACCACTTAGTTGCTTGCCGGTTGTCTCCTCTGCAGCCCACCTTCGCGCCAATGACTCTCTTCCCTGCGACCCACTTATCGACACTGAGTCGCGCGTGCCACTCAGAGCCTGTCTTCCTGACCACTCTGCCTGCCCCTGACCTCGAGCCTGTCTTCCTGACCACTCTGCCTGCCCCTGACCTCGAGCCTGCCTGCCGCCCTGTACCGTTTTGGACTCTGCCCTGGCTATGAACTCTTGCCTGTCCCCAACCTGCCTTTTGTCTATCCCTTGGATTACAATAAATACCAGAGCTCAAACCATCTGCCTCCTGTGTCTGCATCTGGGTCTCGCCTTGTGTCGTTATAGTAAATGGTTCTGCAATAAGTGAAGCATTGAGCTAGAGTAAGAACAGATCAAGTGAATCAGCCCCAATGGATTTTCTTTTACATCAATCTTTAGCTAAGCACTTAGTAAATCATAGACATCAAATGGTTGAAATTAAAATAAAGTCTGTTAGTGTATTTTCTACAATCTGTTRTGAGGTGACCAAAGGACTCCCTCTAGTGTAATGAATACAATTTTCAGAGACAATGCTTTTAAACAGGATTGAAGCAAAATGATTATTAAAAGCACCACAAATGTGCATTTTGTCTGTAATGGGACCAGAGGCTCTCAGACCCTGCTGGGGCAATGGAGTTGTGTTTCAAAGATTTGACCACTTTCAAGAAGTTGGCTGYATTACCACCATTCTCCAATACACAAGTCAAGAAATATGTTGATTTAGCTTTTTTTTTACCAGGGATATACATCTATTTCTAAAATGTCTGAAGCACTGCCAATCAGACAGAATCAGTCAGTCTAGCCTTAGCCCAAGCTACATTTCTTTCCTGTAATTTATCAGACAATTCATGCGTGAACCAAGGATAAGATCTGTCTTTTCCCCTTCAAGTTAAACAGGGAAATAAAAAAATGTAAAGGCCTGATCCYAGTCAGTGATAGTTGACACAACCCACCAGTCACTCAACCCTAGCTCAGAAAAAATACTGCTAATTAAATTCCCAAAATGTTCTTTGTAATCATGCGATAGCGAGATTTAGGTAGTTTACCATCTCTTATGCAGGCAAAGGGTCAATTGTCACTGAACTCATAAGAAAAAATCCCATTGCCTGTAAACTTATGAGGAGTTTGTTGGTATAATTTATCTAAAAGAGTAGAATTTTCAAGGTGTTTAAAGTTGGGGCGAGTTGGTTTAGTTATCAGCTAAATTAGATTTAGCTCAGTACAAATATATTTCAGCCCATCAGGAACTGGAATCAACCAATCTAGAGTAAGCTGACCCACTATTAATAATTCAGATTTAGCATAGTTAGACAGAAGGTCAGGCAATTTGCTAAGAGCACGCATGGAGACAGAGGGAGAGCTATAAATTCCCAGTAGTGTCAGATGGGCATTATTACCAAGGCCCACATTTAGGACTAGACATCCAAATTGCTTAGGGACAAAGGTTGTGATGGATACAAAAACATTTAAGTTGCTCGTTATGTATATGGCGACACCACCTCCTCTGCCAACTCTGTCAWATCTAAAAACATTATAACCAGTCAGAGACACATCAGAGTCCAGCATAGATTTATTTAACCAAGATTCAGAACTATGTTCAAAGGAGAAAATTAACAAGTTTCTCTTTTTGTTGGCTTACGTTTTGACAGGACAAGGTGTTCACCTATAGAAGGTGATGGTTACAYGAGGTACAGAAGGTGGACCGCTGTGAGCAGCACATCTCCTGTCTGAATCAACATGCTTAATATTTGTGTGTGTCGGCACGTGTGTGTGTGTCTGTGTGTCGCTATTGAAACCGGCAGCAGACCACTAGGCCCCCCCTGTGGCCCTTCCGGAACTCGGCCATGCCTTTGCTGATCTGAACTGAATTATTTAACCCTAATGGCTTCATCTTGAGTGTCTTTCAAAGCCCGATTYAAATCCATCTTTGCTGCTATGGTTGTGTCCAGGGAATAGCTGACCAGAAGTAGGGGAAGTTTGGGCAGTTCAGTCTATTGTAAAAAGTGAAAACTGAAAAGACTGACTGACTAGAGATTATTTATTGTGATTATTTTAAGTTTTCAAAGCAAATATTTTCAATGTACATACAGAAGCCTACAGTTGTATTGTAATTTCAATATTTTCCTATCATGTCATTAGTGACAATGTTCTTTAGTCATTCATTTCACACAATGAAGGCAAAGTGTGACTGTTTCTTTCTGAGAGAGAAAGTAATTAATCGAGCGACTGGTATAGCCTCTGAGTGGTCAATCTCTGTATGTGGACGACCACCTGTGACCCTGTTCTGTTCCTGTCTCTTATACACATCTAGATGTGTATAAGAGACAGGGGTCAATCTCTGTATGTGGACGACCACCTGTGACCCTGTTCTGTTCTATTGAGAGGGACAGTCTTAATCCTAGATGA
>NC_036858.1:4316100-4351058 GCF_002910315.2 Salvelinus sp. IW2-2015 | reverse complement strand
CCCACTAGATACAAGTACACATGAAGCCACTACTGGGCCTTTAAACCCCAACTAGATACGTGTACACATGAAGCCACTACTGGGCTCTAAACCTCAAACCTAGGCTGAGATTTTGAGGCCCGGCTACTAGTCAACTGGCCTTCATCCTAGCATATAACTGAACCACCTGGACTGAAGCTTATCCATTATCTGATTTAGCATCAATGAAAGTATATGTAATATAGTTCATTTTCAAGATTTAAAATGCTAATTCATTTAATTGAGCAATGTCAGAAGGTTACACTTGAAAGGAGGGAGACTCGAGTGGTGCAGCGGTCCAAGGCACTGCATCGCAGGTCTGAGGCGCCACAACCCAGACTGTGACWCAGCTGAGCGTGACCGGGAGTCCCATTGAGCGGGYCACAATTGGRCCAGGTTAGGGGAGGGTTTGGCCGGGTGAGCTTTCCTTGGTTCATCACGCTTTAGCGTCTCCTTGTGGAGGGCCGGGCATCTGCAAGCTGACWARGGCTGTCAGTTGAACAGTGTTTCCACCGACACATTGGTGCGGCTGACTTCCGGGTTAAGCGAGCAGTGTGTTAAGAAGTAGGGGTCTAGGCGTCTCRCGATCTTCGCCTCTCCTGAGTCCATTGAGTAGTTGCAGCGATGAGACAAGGTTGTAACTAGCAATGGGAGGAAARGGAGTAAAACCTAAAAACAATACAGAAAAAAAGAGGGAGGGAGTCTTGCTGAAGATGTCTTCTGCAATTTCATKATTTGTCCTCTTCCACCCATTGGTGTAATTTTTCCTGCTGCAGCACCAATGCTGAATGTTTTGCTTGATGCTGATTCATGTTTTGGATTAAAATAGACTCCAAGCAACAATGGTGACAATAACAAACAGGGGGAGCAGATTAATTGAAGTTGATTTTTTTACTATGGGTTATGGATCGAATGCTGGAAGAACCTGTATGGAAACAATACTTTTGATTCTGTTTCATCTGAATTACAGCCCCAACTCTGAATTAGAGCTGGCCTGAATTACAGCCCCAACTCTGAATTAGAGCTGGCCTGAATTTACAGCCCAACTCTGAATTAGAGCTGGTCTGAATTACAGCCCCAACTCTGAATTAGAGCTGGCCTGAATTACAGCCCCAACTCTGAATTAGAGCTGGTCTGAATTACAGCCCCAACTCTGAATTAGAGCTGTCCTGAATTACAGCCCCAACTCTGAATTAGAGCTGGTCTGAATTACAGCCCCAACTCTGAATTAGAGCTGGACTGAATTACAGCCCAACTCTGAATTAGAGCTGGCCTGAATTACAGCCCCAACTCTGAATTAGAGCTGGCCTGAATTACAGCCCCAACTCTGAATAGAGCTGGTCTGAATTACAGCCCCAACTCTGAATTAGAGCTGGTCCTGAATTACAGCCCAAACTCTGAATTAGAGCTTGCCTGAATTACAGCCCCAACTCTGAATTAGAGCTGTCTGAATTACAGCCCCAACTCTGAATTAGAGCTGGTCTGAATTACAGCCCCAACTCTGAATTAGAGCTGGTCTGAATTACAGTCCCAACTCTGAATATAGCTGGTCTCTCACTCCGAGCTCAGAGGGAGATGGGTAAATGCACTGGGGTGACTAATGTGTTTGAATTCCACTGCACCAATTATTTCTCACCTTTGAAATGGCCTGCATATATTATGCCATAACAGAATTTATTTAATTAAGTATGCCATTTCCCTTTTCTCATCCGCAAATATGCTGGCTTGTGGAAAACCAGCTGCCATGAGAGAGAGTTGACACAAGTTAGTGATGGGGGAGAGAGGTGACACTCGCAATAACATCTGCTAACCATGTGTATGTGACCAATAAAATATGATTTGAAAAAAATTGATACAGTTACATATTGAGATATTATTTTTGACAATACATAATATCGTATKATTTTGACAATATCGCAATATTATTTTTGCGCTAGTTGGCTGTACCTGGACCAAAACTCCAGTATTCTTCCTTCATAGTTTATTCTCCATCTTCTTTTCAYATATGGAGCCAATTTGTTTTCCGCACTTTTATTTCCATGACTGATCAAACTAATTTTCTCATGGCTCTCTCGTTCCTCTGCAGCAGACARACGGTGAGCAATATGTTTGGAACATTGAATCAAAATAAAATCACAGTATCAAATCGCAATACATATATAATCATGAGAATCGCAATAGATATTGTATCGCCACCTAAGTACTGTGACTATCATATCGTGAGATCCTGGCAGTTCCCAGCCCTAGGTGACACAACCAATGAGGATTATCGGGTGACCAGATGTTTTGTGTTAATTCTATCTTATTATAAAGCTAAGTTGAACCACGTTCAAGGAATATAGTATGACACTCATATATGTTCATTATAGGACTTAAAATTGGAAATATAATCCATATAGAGGCTACAAGCCAATTTGGATAAATATTGGACGGAACACACCAGACCTGGGCAGAAAATAGTTGTATTTTGTAAATACCAACTTTTCAAATACTCAAGGTAGTCAAATATAGTTTATATAAAGTTGCCTTRAACATAAAAGGCAACTATTTTCAAACACTGTACAAGTCTCAGAAAAACAAATCATTTTTGAAAGTATTCTGAATACGCCTCAGAAAACCAAATAATAGTTTATTTAAAAACGGCTGCCAAATAGTTGAAGAACCAATAAACTACAACAATTAAATTAGTGTGAATATATTATCATTAACACAGGGTTRGGAGGGCTGTCAGATATGAATCTTAATATAGCTGTCACGCCCTGACCTTAGAGATCCGTTTTATGTCTCTATTTTGGTTTGGTCAMGGCGTGAGTTGGGGTGGGCATTCTATGTTTTGTGTTCTGTTTTCTATTTCTGTGTGTTTGGCCGGGTGTGGTTCTCAATCAGAGGCAGCTGTCGATCGTTGTCTCTGATTGAGAACCATACTTAGGTAGCCTTTTCCCACCTGTGTTTTGTGGGTAGTTGTTTTCTGTTTCTGCACCTGACAGGACWGMTTTTTTTTCGTCCTTTCTCTTTATTTTGTTTAGTGTTCTGTTTAAATAAAAAATAACATGAACACTTACCACGCTGCGCTTTGGTCCACACCTAATTCAACAGACGATCGGTACAATAGCTAGTATTACAGTTTTTGACAATTGCTTACACATGATTTCTGAAACTATGGCTCCTTTTCTCTAGACTCTACACAAAAACACAAAAAAACCACAACATGCAAAACGTCACACATCTCTTGCAAAACCAAACACTTAATTCAAAACCATTTGAACTTCTCAAAATTGTGTTTTTGCATCAAAACTCTACACACAACATCAAATGATTAGCTCTTATACACGTTAACTACACACGGATGTGACAAATGTAAAACACTACCATCTTGTGTCTTTTCCATGTTCAGTGGAGTCCACGGCCGTTTGTCATAGCACTCACACGTACATGTATGTGCACAAATATATACAGTATGTATGCATATTCAGTATATATTTACCCTAGAAAAAGAAATGCAAGAGGGGAAAAATAAAATGTATTTATTTCTCAAAACATTGTATTTTCATCCAGATTTCGGGATGAACAGTAACAGACAAAACAAATACAGTAGAAGATAAACAAATAGGCTTGTCTTCCTCCTCCTCCTCATCCTCCTTGTCCCCGTCTTACTCTCACTCCTCTAACTCTCGCCAAAAAGATAGCCAACCTAAGTCTTCTTCTTCTTCTTCTTCTTCAAAATTGGCCTCCATTGTTGTCCAAACCAAGATAGCCAACCTAAGTCTTCTAAGTGAAGAAATTAGCGTTTTCACACGTGAGCACTGGGTGAAGGTAATGGGTAGATGAGTGTGGCATTTGGAATGGCAGTGTTTTCCAAATTAAACACAAGACGTGTTAGTTTTGGATGATGTGTCTAAAATAGAGACCTGTGTTTAGTGTTTTGCAAACTGAGTGTAAAGCAGATAATGTGCTTGCAGTGTTGCAGACTTGGTTCTCTAGATTAGGTACATGAGTTAATGGTTTCACTGAGTGGGCCTCAAGTACCACTTTTAGTGTGTAAGCCATTGTAAAAAACTGTAAACACATGACGGACATGGAATCACCTCWACATTAGAGTAGACCACTTTTGCCGCTTAAAAATTAACTAATACATATTTTTATAATGAGTGAGACATAAGGTAATACAGTAGAACTTGATATCAAGTTCCTATACATGTGAAGTAACTGTGGTTTTTATAATAGCAAGATTGTTGTTACATACAGAGCAAATTCTTAAGTGTACCTTTTTTAAATAATAACACTGACAGTGTTAACATATACCATACGTATTGCATAAGGCCTTATTTTGAGGGCCTAGTTTTACCCTAAAGCAGGGTTTCCCAAACTCGGTCCTCGGMGCACCAAGGTGTGCACATTTTGGTTTTTGCCCTGGCACTACACAGCTGATTCTAATAATCAACTAATTGTCAAGCTTTAATCATTTTAATCAGCTGTATATTGTTAGGGCAAAAACTAAAACGTGCACCCCTTCAGGTTCCTAGGACCGAGTTTGGGAAACTCTATCCTAGAGGCATGCTTCGGTCCGGTTGGAGCAGAACTCGGCGAACTGTATGAGTTTGCTAGCATACATTAGCTTGAAAAGACCTTAGCTTGAAAAACAAGAAGAAAAAATGCCAATAGTACTGTTTGTCCATCTTGAGACACTGTAGCCACTTCCTCAAAATAGTCGAGGAGATCTTCAGAACCTTCCCGAAGGCCAAAACTAACAAAAACGTCACAAAATGTTGTCATAATATATGCATGAACTGTTCCGAACTGTTTGAGATGGGAAGCATGCATATGCCTTAGTTTCTTATGATTGCTTAGGCAATATCTTTGAAACTATAGGCTATTTTTGCAAAACTCTACACACTAACCACAAAACCTTACACCAAACTAGCAAAACATTTTACATATCTTGCAAAGCAAACAATTCTTGCAAAACTCTTCAAACTCGATAAAAAAATTGTGTTTTTGCGTCAATACATACACAAACTGTAACGGCCGTCATATGAAGAAGGTGTGGACCAAAGCGCAGCGCGGGAAGTGTTCATGATTATTTATTTAAAAAACTGAACACTGAGACAAAAATGTAACACGAAACAGTTCTGTCTGGTGAAGACACAAAAACAGAAAACAACTACCCACAAATACAGGTGGGAAAAGGCAACCTAAGTATGGTTCTCAATCAGAGACAACGATAGACAGCTGCCTCTGATTGACAGCTGCCTCTGCATATATTAGCTCATGATGCACTGCTTCTGCTTCTGATACACTGCATCTGCTTCTAGCTCCATGACTCTCTGAAAGAGACAAGACAATGTAGCACAGTAGGAAAAGACAGGGATCAGTCACCATACACTTCCAGATCCACTACCAATGATAGGAAAGTATAGCTTACCTGCACATATTCATATCTCAGTTGTTTTACACGGTATGTTTCTTTCGAAAGGGACTCTGTGCAGCTGCTTCATTCTAAATCTATTGCGTTTCAGTAGACGAGACAGTGCAGAGAGACTCACTCTGTTGACGTTTTGGAATATGGTGTTATCTGCCATTATGTGGTCCTGCAGTTCTCTGAGTCTGATGCAGTTATTTGCAATGACTATATTTACAGTGGGTTTCCTGCTCTGGGGTGAATAGTCAACCTCTTCCACCAGATACTGGAGTTCTTGCAGTTCTGTAAAAGCATTTGAATGGTTTTAGTGATAGATCCTTCTCATTATAAAAGTACAGTACATATTACTGTACCAGTAAGATTACAGCACTTACAGTTACTTATCGGTTCTCATTTCGAAATATCCATATGATACCTGCAACAGTATAGCAGGTCCTTGTCCTCTTCGTCCTCGTCTTCTTCCTCCTCTTACTTCTTCACCTCCTCGTCCTCTTCCTCCTCCTCGTTCTCCTCACACCTCTTTGTCTCTGTCCAAAACTGGCCTGCATTGTTGTCCAAACCAAATGTTTACCTGTGACCTATTTATAGTGCTCAAGCTCTGATTTGTAAGTTAACTCATTATCTAAAAGTGTTTTCACATGTGTCAATGTGGAAAGGCAATCGGCGAAATAGTGTAGCAATGTAGAGACCAATGTTTACAGTTTTGCAAAAAGTGTGTTGTAAAATTACACACTGAGTGTAAAGCAGAGAACGTGCATTCAGTTTGGCAAACTTGGTAAATGCATTGGCTACAAGTGTTAATGGTTTCAGAGATAGTGCCTTACTGTTTTTTTAAGTATTCAGGAAAAAACTGTAATACCTGTCTCTTATACACATCTAGATGTGTATAAGAGACAGGTGCAATGTCGCCTCGTCTTCTTCCTCCTCTTACTTCTTTACCTCCTCGTCCTCTTCCTCCTCCTCGTTCTCCTCACACCTCCTTGTCTCTGTCCAAAACTGGCCTCCATTGTTGTCCAAACCAAATGTTTACCTGTGACCTATTTATAGTGCTCAAGCTCTGATTTGTAAGTTAACTCATTATCTAAAAGTGTTTTCACATGTGTCAATGTGGAAAGGCAATTGGCGAAATAGTGTAGCAATGTAGAGACCAATGTTTACAGTTTTGCAAAAAGTGTGTAAAGCAGAGAGTGTAAAGCAAAGAGTGTAAAGCAGAGAACGTGCATTCAGTTTGGCACACTTGGTAAATGAATTGGCTACAAGTGTTAATGTTTTCAGAGATAGTGCCTCAAGAATTACTGTTTTTTTAAGTATTCAGAAAAAACTGTAATACAGTGGCCTGAAAATCACATCACTTTGAACCAAAACCACACCCATAGTTATCATATTTCCCAGCATGCTCTATTGCAGGTTTAATTTTTATAATAGTTTGTTTCAATATCTACATTTGTGCATGCAAGTTGATTGATTYATTCATTAATGAATCTTATGCTACTCATATAAATGTAAAGAAGACTTGTCCAATGAATTACTTGGATTTATTGCACCCGTTACTGAAATGCTTGTTCCATTTGTTATTATTTAGGTTGTCTCAAATTWATACTTTTACACATACTTTGCACTCTAAAGCAATGCACTGTTGAATGAGTAATAACAGGGGTGTTATAAAATGTTGAGGAAGATCAGTTGAAAGTGTAGATTACTAGTGATGCTTGCTTTTTGGTGTGACTTGGTGGGCAAACAGAAAATACTTTGTCTCTTGTGTTTTGATGTAGAGTGTTTGCCAGATAAGTTGAAGGTAGGATGTAAGTAAGTAAGTAAGTTATCCTGTGAGAGTGTGTTCCTAAAATACTTCAGTGTTTTAGGCYTCAAATGTATGGGCATGTTGCAGCAGTATGTAGGAGGGAGAGTCCTAGATGTGAGAAGTGAGCAGGAGGGCATGAGACGAAGGAATGTGTAGTTTCGGTTGAGAAAGCTGTGTGTTRAGTTGTGGGGGTGCCCATGGGGCTGGAGCTAGGAGGTGTCAGAGTTGTACAGAAAGTGGTGCATGCCGAAGCAGTGAAGAGAGTGGTAGAGAAAGATGGGTATAGGGTGAGGGATCCTGAGAGGATTCCTGTGAGTAGGCAGAGACTAATAGAAAGTGATGGGAAGAATATGTGCTTCAGTAAGGTAGGTTTCTTGGCATTCATAGCTATGGTTATCAGTTGTACTGCAGAAATGGATGGAAAGTCCCAGAAAATAGAGGTTGTGGTGGCAGCGGCAGAGAAATACTTGGGATTGAGTGGTTTTACTG
This sequence comes from Salvelinus sp. IW2-2015, assembly GCF_002910315.2. Lineage (NCBI taxonomy): Eukaryota > Metazoa > Chordata > Actinopteri > Salmoniformes > Salmonidae > Salvelinus > Salvelinus sp. IW2-2015. The sequence continues at coordinate 4,343,331 of NC_036858.1, read as the reverse complement.
CAGAACAGTTGCAGGGAAGTGTTGAGTGGTGGTGTTCTGTCCTCCCAGAACGTTTGTCGGGTGTAGGATTAGATAGGGTTAATAGTGTAATGGGGTGGTTTTTTATTATTATTTTTGAGAGGGCTAATAGTTMGCAGGGTAATTTTTCCTTTTCCCCAATTTTATAGTACTGTATCACAAACAATTTAATGTAGGTAGGCCGTGAATGGTCTCACACTCCAGCAGAGTAGGTGGCGGTGTATGCAACTTAAGTTGGATGCGATCCGACATCACAATCCCCAAAAAATAAAAGAAGAAGCTTAGTCTTCCCAACACTGGGTGCTAAAAAATTCTAAAAGTTGGATATCCCCACATGCTGGATTCCAATTTGAATTATACATCATCTTGCACGACAGCATAATGTGAATTACAGGCCTGATGTTACCTAAAGGTTAAGGTTTGTTCATAAAGGGATACAAACACATGCCCCTGTAGTTGTACCCTGTAAGATCATCCTTTATATACAGTGCCTTCAGAAAGTATTTATACCCCTTGACTTAATACTTTGTAGAAGCAACTGTAGCGGCGATTACAGCTTTAAGTTGTCTTGGGTATGTCTGTATCAGCTTTTCACATCTGAATTTTGGGATTTTCTCCCATTCTTCCTTGAATATTTTCTCAAGCGCTCGCTCAGTATGAACAAAAATATAAATGCAACATGAAAAAATATCAACGATTTTACTGAGTTACAGTTCATATAAGGGAATCAGTCAATTCAAAAAAAAAATATTGGGCCCTAATCTATGGATTTCACGATTGGGCAGGGGCGCAGCCATGGGTGGGCCTGGGAGGACATAGAACAACCCACTGGGGAGCCAGTCCCAGCCAATCAGAATGAGTTTTTCCCCACAGAAGGGTTTTATTACAGACAGAAATACTCCTCAGTTTCATCAGCTATSCGGGTGGTTGGTCTCAGTCAATCCTACAGGTAAAAAAGCCGGATGTAGAGGTCCTGGGCTGGCYTGGTTACAAAGGGTCTGCGGTTGTGAGGCCGGTTGGACGTACAGTACTGCCCAATTATCTAAAACGAATTTGGAGGCAGCCTATGGTAGAGAAATTAACATACATTTATCTGGCAACAGCTTTGGAGGACATTCTTGCAGTCAGCATGTCAATTGCACCCTCCTTCAAAACTTGACATCTGTGGCATTGTGTTGTGTGACAAAACTGCACATTTTAGAGTGACCTTTTATTGTTCCCAGCACAAGGTGCACCTGTGTAATGATCATGCTGTTTAATTAGCTTCTTGATATGACGTGCGGTAGAGACTGGTGTCATTCTGGCAGGTTCTCCCATCTCAGCCAAGGAACTTTGGAGTGGCCATTGGGTTCTTGGTCACCTCCCTGATCAAGGCCCTTCTTGCCCGGTTGCTCACTTTGGTCGGATGGCCAGCTCTAGTCAGAGTCTGGGTAGTTCCATATTTTTTCAGTTTCCTAATGATGGAGACCACTATGGTCTTGGAAACTTTAAATATTCTAGAAATTGTTTTACACCCTTCCCCAGATATATGCCTCATTACATCTCAGAGATCTACGGCCAGTTCCTTGAACTTGAMGATATAGTTTCTGCTCTGACATGCACTGTCAACTGTGGGACCTTATGTAGAAAGGTGTGTTTCTTTCCAAACAATTGAATTGGCCACATGTGGACTCTTAACAAGTTGTAGTGACAACTCAAGGATGATCAAAGGAAATTGGATGCYCCTGATTAGACTTGGACTGTCATAGCAAAGGGGTGTGAATACTTGCAGTACCAGTCAAAAATGTGGACACACCTACTCATTCAAGGGTTTTTCTTCATTTTTACTATTTTCTACATTGTAGAATAATAGTGAAGACATCCAAACTATGAAATAACACATATGGAATCATGTAGTAACCAAAAAAGTGTTAAACAAATCTAAATATATTTTATATTTTATATTCTCCAAAGTACCCTGTTGCCTTTGGATGACAGTTTTGCCACGCTGGGAAGTCTCTTCAATCAGCTGTCAGAGGATCACCGTGGAATGGCATTTCAATTTAACAAGTGTGCCTTGTTTAAAAGTTAATTTGTGGAATTTTATTTAATTAATGCATTTGAGCCCTAGTGTATCCAGAAAGGAGTTTTATTCACCTGAACATGCATTTAATTCTAATCAAATGTTATTTAGTCACATTACATCGTTACAGATGTGATGGTAGCATAATAATTGTGCTTCTAGTCCGGACAGTTGCAGTATATTATCTAAAGTAGTCTAACAAATTATCAGGACTACTTAGGCAGATGCAAGATGCAATAGAATGGTATTATGAATATGAGTATATTTAAATACAGTTGAAGTCGGTAAGTTTACATATACCTTTGCCAATACATTTAATTCAGTTTTCAACAATTCCTGACATGTAATCTCTAGTAAAATTCCTTTCTTTAGGTCAGTTTAGGATACACTTTGATTTTAAGAATGTGAAATTGTAAATACTATGCAGAGAGAATGATTTATTTCAGTTTTATTTCTTTCATCACTTCTTCCAATTGGTCAGAAGTTTACATACACTCATAGTATTTGGTAGCTTGCCTTTAAATTGTTTAACTTGGGTCAAAACGTTTCGGGTAGCCTTCTACAAGCTTCCCAATAAGTTGTGTGAATTTTGGCACATTCCTCTGGCAGAGCTGGTGTAACTGAGTCAGGTTGTAGGCTCCTTGCTCGCATATGCTTTTTCAGTTCTGCCACAAATGTTCTATAGGATTGAGGTCAGGGCTTTGTGATGGCCACTCTAATACCTTGACTTTGTTTCTTAAGCCATTTTGCCCAACTTTGAAGTATGCTTGGGGTCATTGTCCATTTGGAAGACTCATTGCGACCAAGCTTTAACTTCCTGACTGATGTCTTGAGATGTTGCTTCAATACATCCACATAATTTTCCTGCTCATGATCATCTATTTGTGAAGTGCACCAGTCCTCTCCTGCAGCAAAGCACCGCCACAACAGATGCTGCCACCCCCGTGCTTCACGGTTGGGATGGTGTTCTTCGGTTGCAAGCCTCCCCCTTTTCCTCCAAACATAACGATGGTCATTATGGCCAAACAGTCTATTTTTGTTTAATCAGACCAGAGGACATTTCTCCAAAAGTATGATCTTTTGTCCCCATGTGCAGTTACAAACCGTAGTCTGGCTTTTTTATGGCGGTTTTGGATCAGTGGCTTCTTCCTTGCTGAGAGGTCTTTCAGGTTATATCGAATTAAGACTCGTTTTACTGTTGATATAGATTACTTTGTACCTGTTTCTCCTCAGCATCTTCACAAGGTCCTTTTGCTGTGTTTGTACTCAACAGTACCTCTCAGATTTGGCAGAATTTATTCCCGTTAAGATTAGGGTAGGACGGAAAGACTATCAACGCATAAAACCCGCGTTTGGTACGAACGCCATCCGTTGCGTCTATCAGCACCCCAGGAGTTTATCCGGAATTTTCTAGTACGCACCATGAGGGAAAGGTAATCACTGCACGCAACGTGGATGTGAGACGGACTTGTGGAGGTCTAAATTTTCTTTTCCTTGGAGTCTTGTGGCTGATTTCTTTAGATTCTCCATGGTCACAAAGAGGCACTGAGTTTGAAGGTAGGCCTTGAAATACATCCACAGGTACACCTCCAATTGTCTCAAATGATGTCAATTAGCCTATCAGAAGCTTCTAAAGCCATGACATTATTTTCTGGAATTTTCCAAGCTGTTTAAAGGCACAGTCAACTTKGTGTATGTAAACTTCTGCCCCACTGGAATTGTCATACACTGAATTATAAGTGAAATAATAAGTCTGTAAACAATTATTGGAAAAATTACTTGTGTCATGCACAAAGTAGATGTCCTAACCGACTTTCCAAAATTATAGTTTGTTTACAAGAAATTTGTGGAGTGATTGAAAAACGACTTTTAATGACTCCATCCTAAGTGTATGTAAACTTCCGACTTCAACTGTAAGTGAGTTTCAGAGATAGTCAGAATATTAATTTAATCTGTTACAAGCAATTTATTGACTTGATGGATCTTGGTTTTTAGCCTACATATGTTAATATGGGCTATTTTAGCACATTTCTGGGTTGCTTGATTGTTTTTAATTCTTTACTGGGAAGCTTATCAGACGTAGACTTACTCATGTTATTTACATTGGAGCTGATAGTGCAGGGTAGCTGCATAAAGTGGTCTTACTACTATTGCACATCGCCTCGGTGCTAACAGTGTAACTCTGGTTTATAGGCTCATGATTACTGCTTACAATAGCTGTAGGATAAACAGATCTATTCGGTGCAATTAGGGGTACATAAATTAAATMACTTATATTGTGTTTGCCAATGCCCCTAAGATCATGTACATTTGATGCAGCATTATMACAACTCATTGTCACAATGGTAGGGATTAACCGAGCTGGTCTTGGATCATTTACCAGTCATTTTTTCAACGCAGCCTTTAAATGCGTGGACAGAGTCCAGGAGCCAAGATGATTTGGATGGACTCCATCATTCCTGTAGAGTGTCTTCTGTTTCCAGAAGGTGTCAAAGTTATCAATAAAAGTGACTCCAGCAGAGCTACAGTAGTCTTTTAGCCAGATGTGTAATGCCAGCAGTCTGCTGAATCTCTCACACCCGCGGCCCAACGATGAKATTTTTGTCCGTTTTTTGGAGTCTTTTAATGCTAAAATCAGTTCTTTAAAATCAATTTTCAAATGTTCCGAACTAGCCCTCCTGATGTCGTTTGACCCCACATGGACTACGACAGTGTCAGCTCCCAGCATCTGTGGTAGAACAGTCGGAAGCAGCCTTGTTATGTCCTGTACTCGTGCTTCTGGGTAGCACAGGATTTTTGCCTTGGAGACCGAGATGTTTCTCACCATAGAGCTAGCCTATGATGACAGCTGGTGATGTTGAATGGGCCGGTCTCTCAGGCAGCCTCACAGTCTGGTGAGGCTGGGAGCTCCGAGGATCTAAACCCGAGGTAGAAGCCACCGAAGAGGGAGACAGAGCCGAGGACGAAGACACAGGTACCTCCGGATCCGATCTTGATTGGGAAGCCACCAAGGACGAAGGTGCCGGAACCTCTGGATCCAGGGCGGAAAAGCTGTTTCTGGTCTGTGTCAGTTCCGGGCTCAACATCTCCATGGAGACCCCTGTTGCCAGAGGACACCTTCTTTGACTTCCATGGCGAGTGACGTACCTCCATGGCTAGTTGGTTTGGTCGAGATCAGCTCCGTTCTCCAGGGAAGGGGGCGATCCCTTCGGGGATGGAACCATGCCTTGCACCGGCCAGTCGGCTGTGGAGAGCCGACACGGCGGCAAAACTTAAACCATACCAGAGCGGCGTCCGGCTACTGGGGTGGAAGAAAAATAAAAGTAGGTGGGTGTGGGTTCCCCAGTAGCTTATTTAGGTTTGCTACTTGCTTGCTACGAGTAGCTACTTCACTCCTGTAATCCTCCGCAAGCAAGCAGTTGCTACATTGAAAGTCAGCACGGTCCACATTGTCCCGGAACAAAGCAAAGTAAACACAGCTCCTGCAACGCTGGAAACGTTCAATAGCGGCCTCCATTTGAGACCGCCGAGCCAACTCTCCCCCTATACAGAATCAGGCAGGACCCCGGGACAGATAGCAGCACTCACAGCAATTTAGCAGGAACAGAGCTGCAGGATTCAAAAGACAATAAAAGTATATAAAAACACTGTCAGCTTTTAAACCGAGGTCTTTAGTTCAGGTTTCAGCGTTCGACAGGTTTCAGTTTTGGTGTTCAACAACAAACATACTATTGAAATGTGAACATTTGAAAAATTGATGTAAAATTGCGTGAGATGAAAATGGACAAACTAAAGGGTGTGCAATATGTTGGCCCACTGAGAGTACGTTATGAGCCTTTTTTGAAGTCAGTAGGTCACATGACCAAGGAGCTATTGAAGTAAAAAAAAAAGTTTGAGATGAAAAGGGACAAACTAAAGGGTGTGCAATATAGAAGGGCGAATATGACTGTCAGATAAATTGAAATAGGAGATTGTGTACTCTATTCATTCTATTTCTATCTTCAGCATGCAGTTCCAGATACAGCCCTGCCATTAGTTGAAGGAAGTCAATCTAATAGTAAAAAGGAAATTGTCACTTCCTGAGATCTGTATTCAAATACTTATTATAATTTTTTATTTTTTTTACCTTTATTTATACAGTTTTTCTCATTGAGATAACATCTCTTTTCCAAGTGAGACCTGGTCCAATAGCAGCAGGGGGAACAATGTTTCAGACAAAACAACTTGCATACACCAACACAACATTAAACAAAACTATAAACACACATACAGTACAACAAAAACATTTTACATTAAAAACATGAAAGTCTTGACTGAAAACAGCTGGCCTAAAAACAATTACATTCTTCTATGATATATGTAACCGATGTGAAATGGCTAGCTAGCTAGCAGGGTGTGCGCTAATAGCGTTTCAATCGGTGACGTCACTCGCTCTGAGACCTTGAAGTAGTTGGCCGTTGCTTTTGTGGAGCGATGGGTATTGATGCTTCGTGGGAGGCAGTTGTAGATGTGTGCAGAGGGTCCCTGATTCGAGCCCAGGTAGAGGCGAGGAGGGGGACGGAAGCTATACTGTTACATTGATGCTGTTGACCCGGATCACTGGTTGCTGTGGAAAATGAGAAGGTCAAAAGGGGGGTGAGTGTAACTGATGTGAAATGGCTAGCTAGCTAGCGGGGTGCGCGCTAATAGCGTTTCAATTGGTGATGTTACTCGCTCTGTGACCTTGAAGTAGTTGTTCCAATTGCTCTGCAAGGGCCGCGGCTTTTGTGGAGCGATGGGTAACGATGCTTCGTGGGAGGCAGTTGTAGATGTGTGCAGAGGGTCCCTGGTTCGAGCCCAGGTAGGTGCGAGGAGAGGGACGGAAGCTATACTGTTACATATATACATCGATCAAGTGTTTAAATTGTACCAACGAAACTAGATCATCACATTTTTAAATGTTCAGGAGAGAATTCCAGGACCATGGAGCTAAGTAACTAAAACTATTTCTACCATGACTGGTTCTCATTTTTGGTACTGTTAGAAGCAAATGAGAATGGGACCGTAATTGATATTTATTTACCGACCTGACTAAAAAAGAACAGAGATAAAATGGCATTTTACCCAATATGGCCTTATAAATTAGTGTATACCAGTGTTTAAGCCTACGCAAGGTCAATGACGACCAGCCAACAGCGCTGTAGAGATCACAATGATGTGTTAGACATTTTTGATTTGTAATGAACCTGAGGGCTGCATGATACACTGAGTCAAGTGCTCTCAGGGTAGTGGTTGAGGCCTGCATATATATAACATCACTAAAATCTAAAACCGACAGTAATATACATCGTACCAGCTCCTTCCTGGCTTCAAAAGAAAAACAAGCCTTATGCCAGTAATAAAAACCTATTTTCAGCTTGAGCTTCGTTATCAAGTTCTCTACATGCACAGMGAAGCTCAGCTTATCATCAACCCACACACCCAAATATATGTATGACATGATTAGTAACATGCCTGGCATTTGAAAATACCATGCATTTTGTTTTACCTGAATAAAGAACCAGCTTTAAATCATACAGACTATGTTGTATGATGTTAAATGCTCTTTGGGCTTTTCAAAAGCTAAAGATAAACTACTACCACTTGAATAAAGAACAGTATCATCTGCATAATAATGAACATCCGCTGTTTCAATAAGATCCCAAATGTTGTTGATATACAAAATGAACAACAGTGGGCCCAAAACAGAACCTTGCGGAACACCTGAGCACAGCTCTATGGACTCAGATTTACAACCATCCGCCATTACATCCGTGGGGCGACGCACAATTGGCATAGCGTCGTCCGGGTTAGGGAGGGTTTGGCCGGTAGGGAGGGTTTGGCCGGTAGGGATTTCCTTGTCTCAGTATGTAAAAATGTAATAAAAATGTATGCACTCTACTGTAAGTCGCTCTGGATAAGAGCGTCTGCTCTTGGCCGGTAGGGATATCCTTGTCTCAGTATGTAAAAATGTAATAAAATGTATGCACTCTACTGTAAGTCGCTCTGGATAAGAGCGTCTGCTAAATGTCTAAAATMTAAAAATMTAAAATTACACATTGTGTAGTTTATAAAAAAGTAGTTGCTTTCAGATTTGTATTCAAATGGTTTTTATAAGTAGTGCTTTTTTGGGGATCTGTATTCAAATAGTTGTGGTTACTTCTAAAGTAATTATTTTTTCCTCCAGAAAAATAGTTACTGTCCCATCTACTCCCACTCCTCCCCTCCGACGTTCTACGTGGTCGGTATACTAACCACCGGTCATCATTATGCACACCTGGCATCAATCATTACGCGCTTCTGCACATCATCAGGAGGCACACCTGGACTCCATTATCTCACTTATTACCTCCCCTATATTTGGCACGCCCTTAGGTTCTTTCCCCAGTCAGTATTGTTCCTGTGTTTATGTGTAGAAGCTAATGTTATGTTGTCTTGGTCCATGTTTGTTTTATTAAATGTTTCACCTGCTTCTCAGTGTCTCCGTTACAGTTACTATCCACAAAGCATAGTTAAAACCATAGTTATCCCAGCTCTGGAACACGTTGGGTTATTTTGACCCAGCCATTTGGATCACTAAGTTGTTGGGTTATTGACYCTAGGTTATTGAGCTATGGCCCACTGGGTCCGAGCAGAAGACTGGAGGGTGTGGCTTAGCAGGGGTGTGGCTTTCAAATGGTTATTTTTGGCAACATGTGAGAGTAAATGCCATTTCGGGTTCATGTTCTGTTGTATTGTCAGCAAATGTTAAGGTTGAGCACTTTTGTAGCTTTCATGAGGCTTACACAAGAGTATGAGTTCCTCAAGTGCCTACGCATATCCCAATCTTGGGAGAGTTASCACTTTGTGATAATATTTAAATAATAATATTATTACAATCAAGTACAGGCTTAAGGGCATGAACTACAGAGACAACCCCACCCCCGCTGGGGGTAACATGATCCAATGACGGCCTTAAAGGTCATGAACAGTCAAAATCATGTTGTTAATGAAATTGGATGATATTTGGATGAAACCAGATCAAAGTATAAAGACTGTTGCTTCTACACTGAACAAAAATATAAACGCAACATGTAAAGTGCTGGTCCCATGTTTCATGAGCTGCAATAAAAGTTCCCAGAAATTCTGTATGCACTAAAAGTTTATTTCTCTCAAATTTTGTGCACAAATTTGTTTACACCCCTGTTAGTGAGCATTTTTTCTTTGCCAAGATAATCCATCCACCTGACAGGTGTGGCATATAAAGAAGCTGATTAAACAGCATGATCATTTCACAAGTGCACCTTCTGCTGGGGACAATGTGCAGTTTTGCTAAACAACACAATGCCACAGATGTCTCAAGTTTTGAGCGTGCAATTGGWATCCTGGCTGACTGAAGGAATGTCCACCAGAGCCGTTACCAGAGATTTAATGTTAATTTCTCTATCATAAGCTGCCTCCAAAGTCATCTAAGAGGCCTCAAAACCGCAGACCACGTGTTACCACGCCAACCCAGGATCTCCACATCCGGCTTCTTCACCTGTGGGATGATCTGAGACTATCCACCCGGACAGCTGATGAAACTGTGGGTTTGCACAACCGAAGAATTTCTGCACAAACTGTCAGAAACCGTCTCAGGGAAGCTCATCTGTATGCTCGTGGTCCTCACCAGTGTCTTGACCTGACTGCAGTTCAGCGTTGTAATCGACTTCATTGAGCAAATGCACACCTTTGATGGTCACTAGCATGCTGGAGAAGTGTGCTCTTCACAGATGAATCCCGGTTTCAACAGTACCGGGCAGATGGCAGACAGTGTATATGGCGTCGTGTGAGTGAGCAGTTTGCTGATGTCAGCGTTGTGAACAGAGAGCCCCATGGTGGTGGATGGGTTATAGTATGGGCAGGCATAAGCTACGAACAATGACRACAAATGCATTTTATCGATGGCCATTCAAATGCACAGTGAATATGAAACCCGGATGTACAGAAAGCCCATATGGTAGTGTTTACCACATGAATAGCTTCGAGAGACTATCCATAACATTTGCAGTCATGATAAATCTGACCAGATCTGATAACTGAAATGAATGATAACGTAATAGATCAAAGTAGAATGACGGCTAATTAATCAACTCTCTTCTCCTGAGGGAAAACATGGAGCTAAAACATCACAGCAAATGCTAGATGCTATTACCACTCTGGGATGAAAAGGTCATGCTGTATAAGAGTTTTAAAAGACGGGTGGATAGCCGCCAGCGCCAGGTCTGGGTGGAGGAGGCCGCCCGCGTTTTAGGCAGCGGAGGAAGAAGGAGCAACCTGGCGCATCGCCTCGCGTCTTGGAATACCCACCTCCCTCTGGGAAACCCGACCTCTTCTCCTGAAAAGGAATACTGTCGTCTAATGCAAATCTTCTTGGGAAACCAAGGACACTCACCAAATCACCTGGGACAACTCGGAGAGGAATCACCATATCACCTGGGAAACCGAGGAGATCAACAATCACCTGGGAAACGGGAAGAATCACCAATACCTGGCGAACAGACGAGGTCACCAACATCACTGGGAAAGCGACGAAGAATCACCCAACATCACCTGGGAAACCGCGAGGAATCACATATCACCTGGAAACCGAGGAGGAATCACCAAATCACCTGGGAAACCGACGAGGAATCACCTAAATCACCTGCGAAACCGAGGAGGAATCACCATATCACCTGGGAAACCGATGAAGAATCAACAATCACCTGGAAACCGAGGAAGAACACCAAATCACCGGGAAACCGAGGAGAACACATATCACCTGGGAAACGAGGAAGAATCAACAAATCACCTGGGAACGAGGAAGAATCACCATATCACCTGGAAACGAGGAGGAATCACCAATCACCTGGAACCAGAGAATCACCAAATACACCTGGGAAACCGAGGAGGAAATCACCAAATCACTGGGAAACCGAGGAGGAATCACCAAATCACTGGGAAAATCCGAGGAAAATGCACCAAATCACCTGGGAAACCGACGGAGGAATCACCATAGCACCTGGGAAACCGAGGAAGAATCACCAATCACCTGGGGAAACCGAGAGAGAGAATCACCATATCACCTGGAAACCGAGGAGGAATCACCAAATCACCTGGGAAACCGAGGAGAATCACCAAATCACTGGAAACGACGAGGAATCACCAAATTCACGGAACGAGGAGGAATCACCATATACCGGGAAACCTGAATACAAATACCTTGGGAAACGCAGGAAGAACACCAATCACCTGGAAAACGAGGAGAATCACCCAACACCTGGAAACCGAGAGAAGAACAACAAATCACCTGGGAAAAACGAGGGAGAATCACCATATCACCCTGGGAAACCGAGGAGGAATCACCTAAATCACCTGGAAACCGAGGACATCACCAAATCACCTGGAAAACGAGGAGAATCACCAAATCACCTGGGAAACCGAGGAAGAATCACCATATCACCTGGGAAACCGAGAAGAATCAACAAATCACCTGGAAAACCGAGGAAGAATCACAAATCACCTGGGAAACCGAGGAGGAATCACCATAATCACCTGGAAACCGAGGAAGAATCAACCAAATCACCTGGAAACCGAGGAGAATCACCATATCACCTGGAAACCGGACCCACACTGAAACGAGGAAGAATCAACAAATCACCTGGGAAACCGAGGAGGAATCACCATATCACCTGGGAAACCGAGGAAGAATCAACAAATCACCTGGGAAACCGAGGAGGAATCACCAAATCACTTGAGAGTGTTTGTAGATCGATCACTGGAACAATCTCCAGGGAGGTACGCCGTCTGACATGACTTAAACAACATGGAAAGCATAACGTCGTTGGAAGACTGTTGCTGCAAAACAGCAAATGAAAGACACAAGCGGCGAGTTGACATATAAATACGCCCCTAGATCTATGCCCATTGGTTGAAAGAACAGAAAGTGATTATTGGACGAGTGAGCCCATAGGTTATTCAGGACYTGTGGTGGAATTGGCTTAGTGTTCCATGCTCATAGGCTGAAGTTCTGCACGCTTGCTAATAGTAAAGGAGGAGGAGAGATGTGACTCTACGTTAACGAAGTCACATTAATAATACTACCATGTAACTACAGTACTTTTATGCTGACAAGGTGACATTATAAACAGTACCATGTAAATAAATACCTGCTAAGCTGATGAGGTAGCATTATAAACACTACCGTTACACTCATTGGCCAGTTTATTAGGTACACCCATCTAGTACCGGGTCGGATCCCTCTTTGCCTACAGAACAGCCTGAAGTCTTTGAGGCATGGAAACGTTGCTCAATTGGTATCAAGGGCCCTAACGTGTACTAGGAAAACATTTCCCACAACATTACGCCACCGCCACCAGCCTGTACCGTTGACACCAGGCAGGATGGAGCCATTGACTCATGCTGCTTACACCAAACCCTGACTCTGCCATCAGCATGARGCAACAGGAACCGGGATTAGTCGGACCAGAATATGTTTTTCCACTCTTCAATTMTCRAGTGTTGGTGACCGCATGCCCACTGGAGCCGCTTCTTCTTGTTTTTAGCTGATAGGAATGGTCGTCTGACGAGGACCGACYAGATGACGTTCTGCACACCACTGTTGTACTTCGCCATTATTTGCCTGTTTGTGGCCCGCCTGTTCACTTGCACGTTCTGCCATTCTCTTTTGATCTCTCATGGGCATACCATCTCCCCAATATATCACATGCTACTTATTTTCTTAGTACTATTTTTTTGCAAATTGTCCATCTCAGGGCACTGTAGCTGTATTACGRAATTCTGTGTCAGTCACTTAAAACTCATCAACTCTACTTTTGCCATTTCCATTTTGCCCTGCACATTTGTATTTGTATTTATTAGGGATTCCCATTAGCTGTTGCCAAGGCAGCAGCTACTCTTCCTGGGGTCCAAACACATTAAGGCACTTACATCACATATAAAACAAAAGATAAAACAGTACATCATATTACATTATTACACCACTACATATCTTTATCAGCTCCAAACGGCCAATACATTTGACCCGTGTCCATGTTGCTTGCCTTTGATATTTGATATTTGCTGCCCCTCAAACTTCTAGCAGAGTCACTGGCCCATTTACACTGAGTTTGGACGGCGTTGATATTCAAATCATAGCCTGTGCTCAGTGCATATGCTCATAAATCAGACAGCAGGGCATTACCAAGTTCTGACATGTTGAGGGATGCACTCTATATATTATTTGACACGGGGACCACATTTTCTGTACTTTGTTTCCTTTTCAGTAAAGCATACCGAGTAATAMGGATTAATATTTTCCTGAAAATTTACCAAGTTTCAATACCAGGAATAATCCATATTCATCCTGAGAGTTCTAGGAAATACTGCATAAAATCGTAAGTGCCCATTTAAAGCGTTTAAAACCAAGATATGGTCAGTATGCCAGGGTTTTCCTGCGCCACTATGTAACGATTTCACAGCAAGTTGAAACTGATATTTAGTAACTGTAAGGAAACGACGCTGGACAGGAGAAGCAYGTACGGGGAGTCAAACATTTAATAGGGAACGGACATAGAACACGACAGGAACAGTGTCAGCACACGGGTAAACAAGMACATATGACAAACATCAARCCTGAAGCAGGGAACAGAGCTAGGGAACAAACAGATATAAGGAAGGCAATAACACAAGTAAAAGAATTCAGTCCAATCAGCGCAGATGCGCGTGACGGGGAAAGGCAGGTGTGCGTACTGATGTTGGCTTGATTGCGTAATCCTGGGGAGCCTGGCGCCCTCGAGCACCAGGGGGAGGAAGAGCGGGAACAGGCGTGTCAGTACCCTCCCCCCCCCCTCCCCCAAGGGGCGCCACCCGGCGTCCCACCTCGGCGAGCCGGCCGAGACATGGGCGCTGGGCAAGCAGGCTGGGAGAGGGGGAGGAAGAGCGGGAGCAGGCGTGACAGTATCTTTGATCGCAAATGACATTGTTGTGAATTGCGAAACAGGCCGTTCATTAATTCCAAACGTTYTCATGTTCCTCAATTAATTCAATGCATTTCAGCAGTTGGCCTAGGCTATCTCTACACAGAGCACACCCAGGACACACAAACCTCACCGAGTAGGCTATAGCGTTGTCGAAGAATACACATTTCGTAARGGCAGTCAAACAAAAGTCAAATGACCAAAGTATCTGACCTGACCTCAACCCCCTTGATGCCTAATCCAAAGATCTCCATCCGTATCCCCTATGACAATGTGACTTCCTCCCGTCCACCCAACACATTCGAAAGCCATCTGGCTCCTACAGATAACCATTAACTTCTGATGTAAAAACCAGTCTCTATCACCCCTCAGATACTATAGTCTAACTTCTGATGTATTATGTCTCTAGGATAGCAATGTTCCAAGTTTAACCCAGAATCCAACAACAGTATATTTACTTTAGGGCCTAAAAAACAATTGTCTGTAAAAAAAAAGAATTGATGGATGACAAAACTTCTTAAGCTAGTAGAGACACTACCAAACATTAGCACATTGAATAAAAACTTTCGAAGTGGTTTCTAATTTGAGTTATTTATTATTTGTTACAACTGACCCTGTGTTACTTTGTTCCCCAATCTCCCCTAGTAACCACTACATATTCCGTTCTCTGAGGGCAGTGCTAGCCCAGCCATTTGGAGTGACAGTGGGGTAATGAAAAAAAGAGCTAAGAGAAATTATCCTAATGTACAACTTTATGTCGGACAGCATAGCAGATGGAAAATGTGTACTCTAGGCAGAAATCCAATTAAAGCCCACAGGCAATGATCTGAAGCCACCATATGTACTACATTTCATCTGGAAAGCTGTGTGTTATGTGACCGGACGATGGTAGCATATGGATAAGTATTTCCACAGTGTCTACTGTGTTAAACCATTTGATTTGAAATCAAAACAATTACAGTATGTACACAATTGTTTCATAGATTTTTCTGTAGATTCTGTTTCACTCTAAAATCCCCTTTCGTTGCTATTTCAAAATGTGTGTGGGTGTATTCTGTCTGTATACTTGAAATGCTATCTTCTCTGCACCATTACGTGATGATATTTTTAAGCAATAAGGCCCGAGGGGGTGTGGTATATGGCCAATGTGGAGTGCCTGGATACAGCCCTTAGCCGTGATATATTGGCCATATACCACAAACCCCCGAGGTGCCTTATTGCTATTATAAACTGGTTACCAACGTAATTAGAGCAGTAAAAATAAATGTTTTGTCATACCCATGGTATACGGTCTGATATACCACAGCTGTCAGCCAATCAGCATTCAGGGCTCGAACCACCCAGTTTATAAGTGAAAATAGCTTTCACACTGGCATATCAGCTGATCTGAGTTTATCTGTGTTTCACCCCTACTCAGTATGCTTTACTCAAAAGTAAACAAAGAGCAGAAAATGTGGTCGCCTTGTCAAATAATATTTTATGGATTAGATTAGCATAAAATGCTACAGAAATTCCTCCAGAGTGCAATCTTCAACATGTCAGAACTTGGCAATGCCCTGCTGCCTGACATGTGACATTATGCACTGAATACAGGCTATGATTTGAATATCAACGCTATCCAAACTCAGTGTAAATGGACCAGTAACTCTGCTAGGAGTTTGAGGGGCAGCAAATATCAAATCCAAAGGCAAGCAACATGGACACGGGTCAAATGTATTGGCCGTTTGGAGCTGATAAAGAAACGTAATCCTCAGTGATCTGATAAAGAAAATGTGTGTCACCCTCAGCAGACTGAGAAAGGTCAGAGTGGGTTGATTGAGAGGCAGGTCAGGCCACTGTCTCTCTGCATAGTATTTGGATTCTGGCAAGCCAAATGTGCCTGGAGAATGTCAGGTAAATGGAAGTGAAGTGATTGACACAGGAATTGCGTAACTACAGTGTCCTGAGATGACAATTTGCTAAAAATAGTACTGAGACAATAAGTAGCATGTGATACATTTTCACTGTGCAGACACACAACAGGTGTCCCACAAATACCAAGTACCTCATTGCTCTGATCTTTGAGGGAGAAGGGGGACAGGGGACGGGTTCTTTCTTTTTTTGGCAGGGAAAAATGAAACGCCCTGTAACAATGATTGACCCGTACATTTATAGGTATTTTCAAKATTTCCCTGAGATATCCCCTTCTCAGTGTGATACCAACATTGCATCCTGGGTAACTTATTAAATAGTTGTGAGAGRGGTGCAACTACGGATTCAGAGGACCCCGCTGTGCCAGCTGATTTCTARAGAAATCCATTCCCTGCTCAGTGCTAACCAACAAAAGCTTTAGGACTCATTTCAGATTGGCTTTGTTTTATCCTTAAAAAAAAAAAGCTTAATACTTAACCTACAAACGTGAAATGTTGCTTGCAGTGAAGGAGAAGGGAAGAAGTCAGTGTTTGAAAAGACAGGGGATTGAATAAAGGCGAATACACTCACCACCACCAGACACTGTATATTTAGTGAAACATACATTCCTCCACCACACACTACTGTATATTTAGGTGAAACATACGCTCCTCCAACCACACACAACTGTATATTTAGTGAGAAAAAATAACCTCCTCCACCACACACATACGTGGTATATTTATGAACACATACATTTCTCCACCCACACACTACTGTAATTTATGTGAAACATACATTTTCCTTCCACCACACACTACTGTTTAATTTAGTGAAACATACGTTCCCCCTACCACACGACTACTGTTTTATATTTAGTTGAAACATCATTCCGTCCACCCACACTACTGTTATATTTAGGTGAAACATACTTCCCGCCACACACACTACTGTGATATTTCAGCTGAAACATACGTTCCCCCACCACACACTACTGTTATTTAGTATATATATAGTGAAAAATCACACTCCTCCACCACACACTACTGATATTTAGTGAGAATACACTCCCCCACCACACACTACTGTATATTTAGTGAAACATACATTTCCCCACCACACACTACTGTATATTTAGTGAGAAATACACTCCTCCACACACATACTGTATATTTAGTGAGAAAATACTCCTCCACCACACAACTACTGTATATTTAGTGAAAAATTGTCCTCCACCAACACTACTGGATATTTAGTGAAACATACGTTCCCCACCACACACTACTGTATATTTAGTGAGAAATACACTCCTCCACCACACACTACTGTATATTTAGTGAAACATACTTCCCCCACCACACACTACTGTTATATTTAGTGAAACTACGTTCCCCCACAACACTACTGTATATTTTAGTGAAACATACGTCCCCACCACACACTACTGTATATTTAGTGGAAATACACTCCTCCACACACACTACGTGTATTGTGAACATACGTTCCCCACCACCACTACTGTATATTTAGTGAAACATTACGTTCCCCACCACACACTACTGGATATTTAGTAGAGAAATACACTCCTCCACCACACACTACTGTATATTTAGTGAAAAATAGGCTCCTCCACCACACACTACTGTATATTTAGTGAAACATACGTTCCCCCACACACACTACTGTATATTTAAAAAATATGCTCCCACCAACACTACTGTATATTTAGTGAAACATCGTTCCCCACCACACACTACTGTATATTTAGTGAGAAATACACTCCTCCACCACACACTACTGTATATTTAGTGAAACATAGCTCCTCCACCACACACTACTGTATATTTAGTGAAACATACGTTCCTCCACCAGACACTACTGTATATTTTATGTCACGGAACGTCGTGATGAGGAGACCAAGGCGCAGCGTGATTAGAATACATTCTTCCTTTTAATAATGAATGAACACTTAAACAAACCAATTACCAAAATAACAACACGAGACCGTGACGCAACTATAACACTGCGTGCAACATCACATTAGAAAATCACCCCACAAACCCAAAGCTGGCAAATTGGCAACCTAAATAGGATCCCCATCAGAGACCAACGATAAATAGCCTGCCTCTTGATAATGGAACAATTCCACGGCGACACATAGGACCTCCTAATAATGCCATAGACTACACACAACACCACACCTAGACATACCTTCGAAACCCTAGACAAGAACAAAAACACCACATTTACACTCCTCGTCACACCTTGACCGTAACCAAAATAATCAAATAGAAAAAAAGATAAAACTCAGGACAGGGTTCTGGACGCAATAATTTTTAGTGAAACTACGCTTCCCCCTTCCACCACCACACTACTGTGATATTTAGTGAAAAACCACTCCTCACCACACACTACTGTATATTTAGTCGACAAAATTACACTCCTCCACCACACACTACTGTATATTTAGTGAGAAATACACTCCCTCCACCCACACACTACTGTATATTTAGTTGAGAAGAGATACACTCTCCAACATACTACTACTGTATATTTAGTAGAAATACATCCTCCACCACACACTACTGTATATTTAGTGAGAAATACACTCCTCCAACATACACTACTGTATATTTAGTGAGAAATACACTCCTCCAACATACACTACTGTATATTTAGTGGGTGGTGGATTAAGGCCCTAAAAAAACTCCAATATCTATTCTAATAACAGACGTAAAACAAACATTTTATTTTTTTTGTCCCCTATAGATGTTTCTGATGAAGATCTATAGAACGCTGACTGTGCCTCCACTGCACCTACAATCTTCATACCGTATGTATTTTAACTTCAACTAGCTCTAAATATTCTGGCCAGACCTGAACAGCAACAGGAGGACTAGAACAAAATCCCAATGGTTGACTATCCCAAGGGCGGGTTTTACTTGAAGTCTTCGAAGCTCAACAGTGTGTATGAATCTGTTCTGGGTTGCCGGTTCAATTAGAGCTGGGACGATACATCTAAAATGAGCTACACTGACCATACCAATCACTTATCACAGGCATTTTGCTGATATCATTCATTACGATAAGTAGCCTATACTAGAGAAATGTGAAGTTTAAAATATAAATTTTTCTAATATGGTTGCTTTTTAATGAGACAATTGATMGCTACAAACATCAAACTAGTAGTAGTTAAAAGGCTCAATGCAGCCGTTTTTATCTCAATATCAAATAATTTCTGGGTAACAATTAAGTACCTTASTGTGATTATCTTCAATTAAAWTTGTCAAATTAACAAAAAGCTTCTTAGCAAAGAGACATTTCTCAAGCAAAAATGTTGCTAGGACTGTCTGGGAGTGGTCTGAGTATCAGCTATCAAGGTAAGACCCAAGCGCAGACTGTGAAGTAACAATGTTTATTGTAACAAGAGGGGCAGGCAAACGACAGGTCAAGGCAGGCAGGGGTTGATAATCCAGAGTAGGAGCAGGCTCAGGGTCAGGGTCAGGCAGAGTTTAGTAATCCAGAGGTGGAGCAGAGGTACAGGACGGCAGGCAGGTACAGGACGGCAGGCAGGTACAGGACGGCAGGCAGGCTCGGGGACAGGCAGAGTGGTCAGGCGGGCAGGTACAGGGTAAGGACAGTCAAGGGTCAAAAACCAGGAGGACGAGAAAAAGAGAGGCTSGGAAAAGACAGGCACTGACAGGACAAACGCTGGTAAGCTTGATAAACAAGACAAACTGTCACAGACAGACAGAAAACACAGGTATAAATACCCAGAGGATAAGTGGGGAAGATGGGTGACACTTGGAGGGGGTGGAGACAAGCACAAGGACAGGTGAAAAAGATCAGGGTGTGACACTGAGTAGGGAGGGGAAAACTGAAAACTAGCTGTTATTGGCAGAGAGGTTTGGAACTCTTTCTTACTGGTCTATTAATTAATTAACCGCCTGTTGCTAGGGTTAGGGGAAATACTATAGGAAAATATTGAATCTATTTGTAACGCTCGTCTTCCTCCTCGTCTGAGGATGAGCAAGGATCGGACCAAAATGCAGCGTGGTTTGAATACATACTTTTAATAATATCAACGAAGACGAAAAACACTTGATAAACTACAAAACGACGTGAACAGACCTGAACATGAGAACATAAAACATGAACGCACGAACAGGAACGAACAAACGAAACGAAACAGTACCGTGTAGTGAACAAACACAGACACAGCAACAATCACCCACAAACAAACAGTGAGAACKGCCTACCTTAATATGGTTCTCAATCAGAGGAAACGTAAAACACKTGCCCCTGATTGAGAACCATATCAGGCTAGTTGACAACCCAACATAGAAACACATAACATAGAATGCCCACCCAGCTCACGTCCTGACCAACTAAACAAGACTAAACKAAGGAAATAAGGTCAGGAACGTGACACTATTATATATATTTKCAAAAAATATATATATGGAAAATTGGAAATGTTGCAGACAATTACATTGATGGAAGCCACAATCTATCTGCAATATTAAAGCTGATCTACCCCCTAAAAAAATCAAACAATAATAATAACAATTAACCGCCTGGTGATGTCACCAGACAGGCCAAAACTCCATCCCACGAAAACAGGCTGAAATTTCAGGCAGTCTATTCAAACAGCTCTTACACAAAAGACCATTATCATCATAAAAAATGTCACCCTATTATTCCAACCYCATAGTGTGGAAATATATATATAAACACAGGGAAATCCCATTTTTGACTGCACTGGGCCTTTAAAGGATAATCATTTTTWAAAATTGGTTCACATTAATGTTATAAGCGTATCGTTATCGCATTAATTCAGGCAATTTATCGCTGTATGGATTTTTGTCCATATCGCCCAGCTCTAGGTTAAATTCTCCACTGCTTGGATTGTGGGCATCAGTAATCCCCAGCTGAAGCATTCAGTTAAGATTTCGATTAGATAACATGGACTGACTGGTTGCCTGGTTATGTTTTTAAGATGGGAATAATATCTGCAAATGATGGGGATTGTAGTGCAATATTATAAAACTGCTAATCATTAACCTGGGATCTTACGCAAAGTATCCACCCGCATTGCCTCAAGAGCAACATCAACATCAGAACACTTAGCAAAATGATAAGGTGCAGAACTCACCACATTTTTAAAAAACAAACATTTTCCCTCCAAATGCTTCCTCTTGAACACGTTAATTGGTGTGAGGCCAGGCCATGTACTGGTCATTCAATATCTCCCTTGTAACTGTTATAACCTGTTTGGATGGCTGAATATATTTAAATGAGGAGTCTTTGTGGGACAGATCTGACCACAGCAGACAACGCAGGGCATGATAAAAGCTTTCTCTTACCCGCCGGAGATGTGAGAGGCCTTTAAATCTGTCTGTGTTGACCGGCACACCACCTCTTCCTATTAGGAGGCTGTCTTTTGTCTTACGGTAGTGCCATATGAATGAGCAATAGCACCAGCGAGGTCAGAACCAGGGCATGCCTGCCTCACACAGTATTTGTGCAGGGTAGTAGGGTGCTTTATTTCCTTCCTGCTACACTCATTCAAATGTTCAGAATGTCAATTCTATTAATGATGTTATTACCAGGCCTGTACCAACAATACATCTCTTSAAAGATTCCTCCTCCTATGGTTCAACTCCAACCCATAATAATAAAAATATATATATGACTACGCCAGAAAATCGGACACATGTGGTAGATAATAAAATAATGGTAAAACTTGTAGTATGGTTTTGACCAACTTTGTGGTTAGAGTGTCTGTGCTTAGATTGAAAGGTTGTTCAACACCCAGCTGAGTCATACCAAAGACCGTAAAAATGGGACCTGATGCGTCTCTGCTTGGCACTCAGTATTAAGGAGATAGATTGGGTCCCGGCGATATACTAGCACCCTGTCCAGGGGATGTACTTGTACATCAAGCTGCCTCACGCTACAGAAACAGGAGATAGGCTTGTGCATGAGTACTTACTGTGAATGTTGTACTATGGTTTGGAAATTCAGTTCACTCTGGAGGTCCTCAATTGACTAGATAGTGTAAAATTATTATTAGATTAGATTATTGACCTGTAGGTCAATTTAAATGTGTAGGCTAAACTCTGGAGACAAAAGGGTTCTTTGGGGTTCATACAAACCTGTGATGTTTCAAACTAAATGTTAGCTAGAAGCAAGAGGAAATTGTGTGTTTAATAAAAGCATATCCTACACTCTTAGAAAAAAAGGGGTTCTACAGTATCTAATTAAATATGCCAAATACAGCTACAGGCCGAGCCTGACATTGGCAATTTGCTAATTGTTTATTTTATTTCAGTGAGGAGTCATAAAACCATTGGAAGCCTGTTGCTGACCTCTGTTGAATGATTGTGATTGGGCAGTGGGCTGACTGAGAGAAGGTATCTCTCTAAATGATTTAGAATCAATTATGTATAGTCAGTCTTGGTGGTTCAATAGCCCAGTTAATCATTACATTACTTTTAACACTCTATGATTTGCTCAGTGTGGCAGTATCCCAACTATCAGAGGCAGAGGTTCTCTCTTTCGGCTGCTGCTGACAACAACTGCATGTCAATTGTTCTACATCAAAATAATGATCATGTTTGTCAGTATAGGATTTAGTCTTCATTTTGGCGATTATCTTATGTTTATTTTCTTTTTTTCTTCTTCTCAGGAACCTCAGGCAACAACCCATATGTTCACCTACTGTTCCACAAAGAACCAGCCAGACAACAACCCATACTGTAGACCTACTGTTCCACAAAGAACCAGCCAGACAACAACCCATACTGTAGACCTACTGTTCCACAAAGAACCAGCCAGACAACAACCCATACTGTAGACCTACTGTTCCACAAAGAACCAGCCAGGCAACAACCATACTGTAGAGCTACTGTTCCACAAGAACCGCCAGACAACACCCATACTGTAGACCTACTGTTCCACAAAGAACCAGCCAGATAACAACCATACTGTACACCTACTGTTCCACAAACCAGCCAGACAACAAGCCATACTGTTCACCTACTGTTCCACAAAAAACTGCCAAAGACACCCATACTGTTCACCTACTGTTCCACAAAGAACCAGCCGACAACAACCCATACTGTAGACCTACTGTTCCACAAAGAACCAGCCAGGCAACAACCCATCTGTACACCTACTGTTCCTCAAAAGAACCAGCCAGACAAACAACCCATACTGTAGACCTACTGTCCCACAAAGAACCAGCCAGACACACCCCATACTGTACACCTACTGTTCCACAAAGAACCAGCCAGACAACAACCCATACTGTACACCTACTGTTCCACAAAGAACCAGCCAGACAACAACCCATACTGTAGACCTACTGTTCCACAAAGAACCACCAGACAACAACCCATACTGTACACCTACTGTTCCACAAAGAACCAGCCAGAAACAACCCATACTGTACACCTACTGTTCCACAAAGAACCAGCCAGCAACAACAACCCATACTGTAGACCTACTGTTCCACAAAGAACCAGCAGCAACAACCCATACTGTCACCTACTGTTCCACAAAGAACCAGCCAGACAACAACCCATACTGTAGACCTACTGTTCCACAAAGAACCAGCCAGACAACAACCCATACTGTAGACCTACTGTTCCACAAAGAACCAGCCAGGCAAACACCCATACTGTTAAGCTACTGTTCCACAAAGAACCAGCCAGACAACAACCCATACTGTACACCTACTGTTCCACAAAGAACCAGCCAGCGTTTGTACCAAAGAGATGCTTCCCTGCCAACCAGTGCATATTCTAAACTATGTTTAGATATAATGACAATTAAAGTCTCAAAACTATGCTTGTATCTTTTGCCATTATTTTATTGTTTACTATATTCTTAGCTAAAACATGACTATTTATTAGTAGTAGCCATAATTCATAAATGGCTAACGTTCTATATTGAAACCAATTTTGGTTTTGTGAAGAAGAACCCTTGGGTTCTTATCAAAGATCCTTATAAAAGGTTCCTAATATGAAACTTTAAGCGGTTCCACATACAGCAAGAAATAGAACCCTTTTTGGTTCTGTATGGAACTTTTTTTCCAAAGTGTATGCCTTATTCTCTAGCGAACAAGATGATCATTACTATCGGTTAATGGGCCACAAATGCCTCCAATATGTTTTGGCATTATTTGGAGAAAAAAAGAGAAATCCGCAGACTGCACTTATTTTTATTAAAGCTTATGTGTAACTTAGCTACGTCATTACAGTACATGCACTTCTAAATGATTGTAATCTGTGAATGTAGGTCAGCTTGTTCCTGGAGGCAGGCATGTCCTTGCTTTCTTGTTCAGATCAGGTCTACCTGCCTATTCAGTGATATTAAAAAGGATTTCTCCTCAAAGACATATAGCTGCAGCCCAACTGCACTGAATAGATAGGTCTTCCTAATATGGATTCAATTTACGATTACACTGACTGATCTGCTCTCAATTAACAGGCTATTTTATCTCTAATATGTTCCATATGGCGTAAAATGAACCACAGTAACATGTACAATCTCCAGTCAAACTTTACATTCAAATAGTGCTGGGAGTTTATAGTAAAGTATCCTATTGCTGTCATGGCTGAATTCCCCTACTTGTAAGGCAGCATATTGAATCAGCTCTTCATTTATATCAAAGTTTTCTTCTGTGGCCCATCATCAGGTGTTGCCTGGAGTTGTGCAATTACTACTATATGTTCAACCTACCAGGGTTTTGATCAGATGGAGCATTAGGAACTGCCATATATCAAAACAATTCTGAGATATAAACAAATAAAACCCGTACCTGAGAAAGTAGTCGTTACGTTTTCTAATAGCCTACCGCAAGCGATGAAAGAAAGAGCACATTTGAATTTTAGGATTTCAAAGCGTACACATAAAACAAAGAGTTGAGACATGAAAGAGCAAACCAATTGGAACACGTCAAGTTGATGGGGTAAAGTGGTGTATCCAAGGCAACGTTCATCTCAGCAGATTCGCTCACTCCCTTCACTCCCACAATGACAGACGGCAATATCAAACAGGAAGGAAAAAGAAGTAGCAGAATCTAACAATGACCCACCAAGCACAACCCATTCAAAAACGTAAACTAACAATGACCCCAAGCAAACAACCCATTCAAAAACAGTAACTAACAGTGACCACCAAGAAACAACCATTCAAAAAGTACTAACATGACCCACCAAGCAAACAACCCATTCAAAAACAGTAAGCTAACAATGACCCACCAAGAAACAACCATTCAAAAAGTACACTAACAGTGACCCACCAAGCAAACAACCCATTCAAAAACAGTAAACTAACAATGACCCACCAAGCAAACAACCCATTCAAAAACAGTCACTAACAGTGACCCACCAGCAAACAACCCATTCAAAAACAGTAAACTAACAATGACCACCAAGCAAACAACCCATTCAAAAACAGTACACTAACATGACCCACCAAGCAAAACCCATTCAAAACAGTAACTACAATGACCCACCAAGAAACAACCCATTCAAAAACAGTAAACTAACAATGACCCACCAAGCAAACAACCCATTCAAAAACAGTAAGCTAACAATGACCCACCAAAGGAAACAACCCATTCAAAAACAGTAAACTAACAATGACCCCAGAAAACAACCATTCAAAACAGTAACACTAACAGTGACCACCAAGCAAACAACCCTTCAAAACAGTAAACTAACAATGACCCACCAAGAAACAACCCATTCAAAACAGTACACTAACAGTGACCCACCAAGCAAACACCCATTCAAAAACAGTAACTAACAATGACCCACCAAGCAAACAACCCATTCAAAAACAGTAAGCTAACAATGACCCACCAAGGAAACAACCCATTCAAAAACAGTAACTAACAATGACCCCAAGCAAACACCCATTCAAAAACAGTAAGCTGACGCAAATACATTTATAAGTAGGGGAATTACAACAACCTCATAAAGTAAATAAGAGTCATGGTCCACTTGGATGCTCAGCTGCGTAATGAAATGTGTACTTCAGTTCATGCAATCACCTCTGCTTGGAGCCAACAGCCCTCAGATTAAAGTGATAGTTGTTTAATTTCAGCCTGGCTGTGACACCCAATCTATTTTATGCGGTTTTGTTAATAACAGAGGCAGAAAAAGGTCAATGCAGAGGAACTGGAACCCCCTAAACACGTGTACTTTCCAAGAGACAGCAGCGGTGGGCGGCACATTGGCAATAATTCAACCCGCTGTGTATGTAATCAGGCCTTCATTAGTAGCAGAACTCTCTGTTTTCTTCTGTGGCAACTGAGGTCATCCAGGATACTCTTTTAAAAAGAGAACCTGAATTAGATGCTAGCTCATTCACAGTCTAAAGACATTGTCACAAGACCTTGTGCAATTTGGAGTGATTCTCTGGTGGAGTGATGGGACTGGTTGCCAACGAGGTTGGGCTGATACCTGATGCATGGCTAGTTGGCTTTATGTTGTTTCCCAAACTCGGTCTTGGGTGAATGTTTTGGTTTTTGTCCCAGCACTACACAGCTGATTCAAATAATCAAAGCTTGATGATGAGTTGGTTATTTATCAGCTGTGTAGTGCTAGGGCAAAACCAAAACATGCACCCCTTGGGGCCGGACCGAGTTTGGGAAACCTGTATTAGGTAATGTAAGGAGGATACATGTAGGATGCAGGAGGTTCATCTGCCAGCTAAGGAGATGGACTCTGTCCACTGAACACTGTGGGCCTCTCAACTTGCTGTCAGATGGACTTCTGTCCACTGAGACACTGTGGGCTCTCAACTTGCTGTCAGATGGACTTCTGTCCACTGAGACACTGTGGGGCTCTCACTTGCTGTCAGATGGACTTCTGTCACTGAGACACTGTGGGGCTCTCAACTTGCTGTCAGATGGACTCTGTCCACTGAGACACTGTGGGGCTCTCAACTTGCTGTCAGATGACTTTCTGTCCACTGAGACACTGTGGGCTCTCCCTTGCTGTCAGATGGACATTTGTCACTGAGACACTGTGGGGCTCTCAGCTTGCTGTCAGATGGTACACTACTGACATGACTATTGGTTTGATGCTAAACTATCTCAATCAGTCTATGGTTGAATCTTTTTTTTCAGACCACAACAAGGATTACATTCAATTACATCATTTTGTGGGTTGGGAGATAAGCTCTTTTTGGAAGTTACGTTGCTGGTTCCAGACTGGGTTGAACTGATGCCTGATGCATGGCCAGTTGGCT
>NC_036858.1:4310163-4312121 GCF_002910315.2 Salvelinus sp. IW2-2015 | reverse complement strand
GAAGTTACGTTGCTGGTTCCAGACTGGGTTGAACTGATGCCTGATGCATGGCCAGTTGGCTATGAGGGCATAATTAAGTTATTAGGTCATGTTGGAAGACGTAATGGAGGTTGACATGTCAGGTACAGGAGGTCCATCTGCCAGCCAAGGAGCTCTCCAACTGCTAAGACTCGGTGTGCCACTCATAGTTTGCTGTCTGATTCTTACAGTAGCTGATATGACTAGTGGTTTGATCCTCAACCATTTAGACACAATGGATGGTTGGTCACACTATTTGGATAGTCCATCTGTAGAGCATCCAACTGCAGAGCATCTACAGATGGACTATCCAAATAGTGTGACCAAACATTCTGAAAATGCCAGTGCTTTCTTGTAACAACAACAAAAACTGTGCTTTGATTCTGACCCGTCACCCACTGACAAATGTTTCCCGGTGCGACTATTTTTATGTTCTATCAATATCACCATTTAATTATTAATTGTGATAGGGTTTAGTTTGCATATCATGGAGGGTGCTACATTAATGATTAAATACTGGAGCCTGATCAATCACAGACATTTTATATCCCTCTCGGGGAGGTGGCAAACTCAATAGCAAGCAGGTTCAACAGATTGAAGGGATTTAAAAGCTTAACACATTTCCCCAACAGCTGCGCAATGAATCATTCCTCTGATGTTACCGTTGGTCCTCCTCTCTTCTCCTGTGCTGCAGTAATGCCTTTAGGAACTGTGTCTCGCTGTGTTTCACTGCAGAGCTACAGACCTCTTAATTTCAGGGTTGTTAACCTGAGATTGTTTCTTGTTTCACCCACACTGTTATTTTCACGTGCTGTGCTGATACACTTACATTCAACCAAGGTTGTTTACTGTTGATGACAGATTGCTATTGAATTCAGCAAACAACGCTACAGTAAAGTGTGTACTTCAGCATAAAATGTCAAATATAATTGTTTTGTAGAAAATATCTGTTGTGCCCCGCTGTTCAGCATGCTATTTATTGATCACCCCACTGCTTCCTTTGAAAGACTTGCTCAGGGGACAAACACACACACTACACACACACACACACACACACACACACACACACACACACACACACACACACACACACACACACACACACACACACACACACACACACACACACACACACACACACACACACACACACACACACACACCATTACATTGTCCTGCAGGTGGGATTTCAGATACAGAGCTGTTCTGTCCATAGAGATTTACTGTCAAAGTTGGGTTGGATAAAAACAAAGTTGGGTTTGTTATTGATGTGTCAAGAACGCTACAATAATTCACTGCGTTTCCAAATGCTGAGGAGAATGCCTGTCGTTATTGTTGACAGGTGGTCAAACCATGAAAGGCACCTGTATATTATAACTTCATTGGGACTTTTTAGGGCTTTATTTCTAATGACTATCATTAATTTGTGCATTTCCATTGACGTGTGCATACTAGTGCTAAAAAAGTTATTTGAAAGGAAATGCCACTGTAAGTAGCGTATTAAAGTGTTATTTTGCTAAGCAAATGTATTAATGTATATTACAGTAAAAAATCTTACATAAACTCAAATACAGACATTACTTATAACTCAAAATTGACAGACATCTTACTATAACTCAAATTACAACGATCTTATACTAAATACCAGAATCTTACTATAGATCAAATGACAGACTCTTACAAACTCAAAATTAGACATCTTTTTTACTCAAATTAGATCATCTACTTAACCTAAATTACAAACATTTACTATAAACTAAAATTCAGACATTTACTATACTCAAATCAGACATCTTACTATAACTCAAAATAGAGACATCTTATATAACTCAAAATAGAGACGAATCTTACTATGACTGAAATTACAGACATCTTACTAAACTGAAATTAATACAGACATCTTGCTAATGAATCTAATTTCGACACTTTACTTATAAATT